>NC_087222.1:12448300-12470776 GCF_015104395.2 Macrobrachium nipponense
GAGAGAGTTTGCAATAAAACGCATCTAACTCCAATACAAAGTTAACAAATGTTGTAACTGTAACAATTTAGGCCTATTGTCTTCATTTGCAGTTATAAACCCAAGTGCATGTGTACTACATTTATAATCAGTTATAACGTAAAATTCAGTCAATTTTGACATACATGATTTCTTAAGCTTAAGGAATCTCCATTATTCCCAATCCATAGCCGATGAAGCTCGTGTTCAATTTTCTCATTTAGAACCAATGAACTTTAGACTTAAAGGCAAAGGGATGAGACCATAAGCTTTATTTTCCTACAAACAAATGAATCTAAATCTATAAAGTATGGCCTGACATAATACGTATGTATAAAACATACTTGAAAACTATAGTCCTACTGACGTTCTGCATGAACATCATTTGTCGCTTTTGATTCTTTCGGAAAGAGCAGATCTGCAACACTGGTCACTTGAGTTTATTTTGAGACTAATCAGCAAACTTAACTGGACACGACTTTCGATGTCATCTCGAGAGCGTAAGAAGTAAGAGAGGTGTATATTCGACCCTATTCCATGAGGCCAGAAGGCTGCTTTTTGCATCATTCGTTGTGCCAGGCTTTTTGGAGAGGTGGTTCTCGTGATCGTCCGTTAACTGTTGGCTCCTTTTTTATCGATAGTTTTATACAAAATTCACTTTCTCTCTCTCTCTCTCTCTCTCTCTGGGTACCTACATGCAAGAGACGTAATACAAACTGTTAACTTATGGATACAGCTGTATTTATGTCATCGCCGTCACTCTGCTCTCGCTTCATCTAAGGTTTTTTATGAAGCAGCCAAAGTCTGGGATTCACAACCAACTTTCTTTTTTTATTTGAGAGAGAGAGGCGGAGGGGGGTTGGTTAATTGATACTTCCCTCGGCGATGTTCTGGTGAGTGGACGGCCTGAATATAAACTAAATGGGAAATAGCTATTTCCCTTCAGAATCAAAGTGAGGGTTGACGAATCCGGTTTGATTCGAAGCATTGAGGTTTAAAAGAGGTTTTATCTCACCAAGATTCAGGTTTATGCAGATGATAATAGCAACAGCAGGAGACTTAGGCTTTTTATAATCAGGTTCATTTTTCAGTTCTTCTGTCAGTTCGTCGACAGTTTTTGAATGGATTCATCAACCCTCACTTTGATTTTGAAGGGGAAAAGAGATTTACCATTTAATTTGCATACTTAACCATGAGTCGGTCTAATATCTTGGTTGTGATCTCTCGCTTTCATCCCATGGCGAACAAACCACAACCCCCCCCCCACCCACCATACACCCCCCAACACCACTGTCTGGGTCATGACCCTCCTGAGGCTTCTCTCCACCTCCTGTTATAGTTTCTGACGACTGTGATCCAAAGTGGTCGTCCTCCTCCTCACCTTCCAGACTTCAATGGAGTCGTTTGTCTGAAACCTTAATTAACCATCAATCAGCATATCGTTCCCGGTCACTTGGACTCTGGACTTATATCAAGTTGAAGTCAGGGTCAAAGTCTTGCATACGGACGCAGTGTTTGTCACATTTGTTTGCAGAGCCACCCTGTCAGATCAAGGCTAATCAACTTCTGAGGTGAATAAAGGAATCTTTGGTGATAATGTCACAATTCACTGTGATGTAAGAATGACCTTATCACTTCAGCATTCACCAGAACACTTACAGAGCTTGACGGAATCTTAGCCACTCTTTTAGGGTGAGCGGAGATGTTCCAGATGATGTTACATTTTAGGTGGTGAGATAATTTGCACAATGTTGGTGTCGTTATCTTTTTTATCAAGATCAACGATCATACTCAAGAGTAGTTCTTCTCCAAGGAGTTTTGATTCTTTATCCCCTTTGATGCTGGTCATGTTCTAGTTATTTCGTGATAGAATTCACTTAATTATGTGGTTCTGTCGGAGTGTATCATACAAATGTAGTTTCTGTGGTAAATCAATGCTTATGAAACTCACATTTTACTTATAATTTACTTATTTTGACCATGGTACCATCCCCTTAAATGGTTGCATGGTGTTCTAACCCTGCATTACAAAAATGTAGACCTAGTTTGTGTTGGCAAGAGAAATATTCTCTGAGTATTCTTATTGACTTTGTGTTGTGCAGACTGAGCCAAACCAACTTTTAGGCTTACAGTTGTTGATCATGAGACAAGAAGGTGTCAGTTACAGATAATTTTGTTAATCAGTTTTCTTTGAAAAATATTATATATTATTCGTGTCTTATCCTCATCGCCTGCTTTGGCGAAATATTTTGTGACATCCAATTTCGGCAAAATCGTTGAGAAGCAGATGTGAGGAGGCTATAGCAATCATAGTTTATCTTCACTAAAGAAGAATGTTTATATTTTGCAATGATGATGTATTTGGGTGTGTATGTATACTTGTAATTATTTGTTTACGTACACTAGTACGTTTGTGTAGATATATAATTGTAAATCGTATATAGAATGATTTTGTGTTTCACTTTTTGGTTGATTCAATTGGTGTAAGGATTTAAATACCCTCAGTGTTGTATCTGGGTTTCTAAAGGTGACTTGATATGTTTTGTTATAGTATTGTCATGTATATATTTACTTGTATTGCTAATTATTATTGTATGTAGCTTATGCTGAAATAATTTATTGTTATTATTAATATGAATAATAATAAAGGTATGTTGTGTTGTGGAGGAAAAATTAGCATACAAAGTGTCTCTTTTCAAACAAGAGAAACTATTCGAATGGACAATATTTTTGAGATAGTGGTTCAGGTTGAACATAACTGTACATGTATACTATATTGTACAATAGCTTTCAGATTAAAAGCCAACCACATTATAATACCCAAGTAAAGGACTGGTTGTGCTGACCGATTTCTTACATTTGGTTTTATTTTCAGCCTAATAGTTTTCTGTGTCTTTCCTTGTACTTTTTATTCTTATTATACATTTGAAATAATGAAAGAATCTTATTCCATATATATTTTGTTATCTAAGGTATCTTCTGATACCATATGTTACAATCAATCAGTGCAAAGTTTGGAGTTCAACCCCGTCTTAGTTAGAGCTTCAACACGAATACTTTATTGACTAGACTTTTCCTTTGCTTCATTTCAGTCCTCCATTCCTTTCTTTTATCTTCTGAATATTTCTCTCCAACTTCTTCCTCTGAGTCTACTTTTCATGCTGTATATAGCAGCTCTCTTGATCCCCCTTCTGCAGTGCTTTGTAGTTTGCTGTGATGACTGTGATCAACAAGGTTTATCTCAAATTCTTCAGATATGCCTGCCACCACTGCCTTCACACTAGAGTAATGATTGGTTCCCTCTGCCTTTGCAGTACTACCCTTCCAAATGTTTTTGACTTGATACTATGCAATGTTTATTCTCAAGATTCCCAAGTATTTGGTATAGTCTCCTCCTCCTCCTCATCTTTTCACGGCAGTTTTCTTGTAGTTGCCTCATCGTCAAGACTGCTTCTTTTGTTGAATGGTTAGAACTTGAGGAAGTTCACATGAGTCTTATTTCATTGCTCTTAAACTTCTCTATTTCTCCTTTGGTCATATTGGGCTACTTTCTCAGTTGGAGATCTTGGACTTGTAGCAGTCTGCTTTTCCAGTTTGAATTAAGAGGTAGCTACTTGGTGAGGTAGTCAGTTTTAAACTTCTCCCTCATACCAAGGTTGTGTTTGTTGCTTTTGTAATATTCTGTTTTTATCCAGACTTTTTAAACTAATTCGATTTATCAAAGAAAATAATCCTGCAAAGTGAATAGTATAGTCATTTATACAGTTCGCCAAAGGGGCAGCTGTAATGTGAACGAAGTTGGTGCATTGGGACCACAAGGAAAGACACACTTCCATTGGGAAGAGGTGCACTGGGACCAGATACTTGATGCATTCAGACCACATCATGGTGCAATCATTCACTTTTGGCAGTATAGAATATTATCCTGTTACTATTTAAGTTTTAATGGGGTCAAATGAAAGATTTACGTATAAACAGTTTTTATTATTTATCAATATTTTCAAAAGTTTATACAATGAAATGAAATAAAAAAGGAGGTTTAATCTAATCAGAATAACACATTACTTTATTCATTTACATAACTAGACAGGTCTCAACACATCAGACTGGTTAACCTAAAACAAAATACTACACAGTCCTATGTAGTATTTAGTGAGCGAATACAAGGCATTAGGATTTACCTGCAAATGCTGTAGCACATTCTTTGTAGAAGATTAAAACCAAGAACATAAATAAAAAATAATCAAATAAAACTGCTCCTAAATTTCATTGAAGTTTAATGAAGATATCAATCCTTTCTATTTCCCTAAGAATAACATTTCATGGAAATATTCAAGCATACACAGGAACAAGAAAAGTGGAGAAGGCAAAGGAAAATTCTTAACCTAGCGATCATTGACACAATTGTAAGAAAAAACAAAGTCATTTATTTTACCTTTGCATAAAGGTTACACAACCATTTTGCATCAAATTCACTCTGGCCAAAATACTTTGGCTCTGCCTTGACTTCTAATAAAGACTGCAAATGAAGAGCCATCATCTGCATTTTCACTCAGACCCTCTTCCAGATTCTTCTTCTCTTCTTTGAGTAACAGCAATGATGATGGTCATGATTTAGATCATAAAAATATAAATATGGTTTTTCGTTTTATCGTCCCTTAAGTTGCTGTTGCCTTTTTTTATAGATTTTGCAGACAAGTTCACAATAATTATCTCCACATCAAGTGTAACTTACTTTGGGGTGCAAAACATTAACAAATCTGTCAGTACAACTGGACATCCTCGCTTATGAGTGACTTTGCTTGTGCATTTTGACACCTGAAAAATAGTCTGGCATTCAGAACCAATGACTGTGATTTGCAGAATAGAAGACAAAAGTACAACATGCAGTGTAAAAGAATAATATCTATCCTCCATGAGTGCTCACATATGTTATGAGTCTACCAGAGAAAAACTGTTTCAACATCGTCTTTCTACTGAGTTAACAAATTCATTCTAAAATTAACCTAATGAAAAACCCTAATAAAAAAAGACTTCTTGGAAAGTAAGTGCAGATACAGGATATGACTTCTTTCTAGCATGAGTTGTCTCACACCTTTTGAGACACCTTTATTCAAAACAGACACAAGAGTAAAGTTAAATAAAATCATGTCATAAAAATTACTTGGACAGAGATCAAGTAAACAGTTTCTGTCTAGTGTGAATTCTCTTGTCTTTTGAGAGGACTTGTTTGAGAAAAACTTCTTTGGCATAAAGAGCAACTGTATGGTTTCTCTTTCGCTTAAGTTATTCTTAATTTTCAATTTATATCAGGGGTGTAATGGACCCCAGCCTGGGGTCTATGGTTGGGCTAGTTTCTCGGTGTTTACCATTGCTTTGAGGGCAGCAATTTACACCTCATTTATACTGGGTAATTTCGTATACCTTGAAGATATTTTCTCAGATTTTTCTTTATAATTCCTGTTGCTCCTATCACCAAAGATATTTTTTTCTATTTCCTTCAGTTCCCATGTGCTTTTCAGGTCATTCTTCAGGTCTTGGTATTTTGTTATTTTATGCCTTTCAGCTCTATTGAGGCCAAAGTCACTGGGTACTGTCACATCTATAATCTTTGCTGTTTATTCCTTGTTCCAGATCACAACATCAGGTCTCATAGCACCTCCTTCTATATATATCTTCCTGTTGGAATTTCCTTGTCATAAAAGATGGCAACAGCCTTATTGGAGGTGACTGGATCTGGTTCATGCTCCTACACTTTTCCTTTCACTTCAATTCTGTATACTTTACACATTTTGTTGTGGTGGGCTGTGCAGTGACCATCTGCAAGCAGCCTTGCAGGCTGATATCAGATGACTAACACTCAATCACTTCTTGAAAAAACCTACATGGATAATTTGCTAATATGCTTGGCATTTTCTTGAAGCTCTTTGTTAGGAAGCCTTGATCTTGTGCTCCTATTATCAGTCTTTCTCCATCATAACCTAGATCTCCATTTCTTATACATCTGAGTGACTCTTTGTTGTCTATGAAACTTTTTTCCAGTTCTTGAAATCTTCCTGCTCTTCCATTGTCTTTCTACCTTTCCATTCGAAGTCTCTCCTCTCTGTGACTGTATTTCTGCTTGGTCTTCCTGGCTATCGTTTTTGCTGGAATCTGTTCAGTACCCTCTGTCTTCTATCAGATCTCCTGCAAAGTTTTAGCCTGTTTTGTTATTGATGTTAGTTGGCTCAGGGCTCCATTATGGTGTTGGGCAACCTTTTTGATGTTTTCGTCCTCAGAGCTTTTCAAGTACTGCCCTATACTTACTATTGTTGCTCTGTAGGCCTGGTTGATCTCAGTCAGGCCTAATCCACATAGGGTGAGAATCTTCCTGGTTTTAATATCCATCCTGTCTAACTCTCCTTGTGGTCAGTCTACAATGCCAAAACCATATGTCACCAATGGTATTACCAGCTGGTTTATGGCAGTGATCTTGTTGTTTGATGTTAATTCTGACTTACATATCTTCTTTCAGCAGCTGATGTATTCTTTCTCTGTCTTTTCTCTCATTTTCTTGTATTTCTGCAATGACTCCTGTGACTCATTTGTAAGTTGTTGATAGACAGCAGATGGCCCTATATTTGTTAGGGAGCTCAGTCTCAGAGCTCTTAGGGAGAAGGTTGGTTCTTCCTGTTGTGAGCCACTCTGGTGATTCTTCTCATTTTACTTAAGTGTGGTGTAGTGCTAGGATCTTTTTAAGCCAGAAATTTGAGATCTTGCCTATTCCTGGGGTCTTGAAATGACTATATTCTTTTACCTCTGTTACTTTTTCTATGATGAAGCTTATTGGTGGCATTTGCTGTTTCAAGCTGTTCTTCTGCCTAATGGTGTCAATCCATGAATTCTCTTGGTGTTGTCTAGGGTCTTCAAACAGTGGCTTCCAAAATCTCTCTAGGTCTTCCTTGCTCGGTGGTGTTTGTACCTCCACTGTTTTTTTGTCATGTTTCTATACACAATCTTTGGATTTTCACCAAACTGTCTATTTATCTGTTTTGCTTTTATCTTCTGTTGTTTGTTTCTCATTTGTGCCGCTAGGGCCTTTACTTGGGCTTGGTGTTCTGCCAGTTTTCCACTCACTGGTTCATCCCCTATTCTGTATTTTTTCTTTATTTTCCTTGTTTTCTTGAGCAGATTTTGTAAGTGATATTGATCTGTCATATAGTTGGTCATTTGAGAGATCTCTGCCTTAACTGGTTTATTTTATCATGTTGTTTCTTTTTCCTCTCCAGTATGCAACCTCATATGACGTGTAAGATTTCCTTTCAGGGAAAATGCTTTCCCACATTCCTTGCATATATATGGCTTCTCTCCAGTATGGATTCTCATATGAATTGTAAGATCATATTTCCTCGCAAATGCTTTCCCACATTCTTTACACATAAATGGCTTCTCTCCAGTATGGATTCTCATATGACGTGTAAGATCCGGTTTCTGGGAAAATGCTTTCCCACATTCCTTGCACATGAATGGCTTCTCTCCAGTATGGCATCTCATATGAAGTGTAAGATTTGATTTCTGGGAAAATGATTTCCCACATTCGTTGCATGTGAATGGCTTCTCTCCAGTATGAAATCTTATCATATGAAGTGTAAGACTTGATTTATGTGAAAATGCTTTATCACATTCCTTGCACATGAATGGCTTCTCTCCAGTATGCAATCTCATATGATCTGTAAGATTTGATTTCAGGGAAAATGCTTTATCACATTCCTTGCATCTGAATGGTTTCTCTCCAGTATGCAATCTCATATGGCTTGTAAGATGTGGTTTCTGGTAAAATGATTTCCCACATTCCTTGCATATATATGGCTTCTCTCCAGTATGCAATCTCATATGAAGTGTAAGACTTGATTTCAGGGAAAATGCTTTATCACATTCCTTGCATCTGAATGGTTTCTCTCCAGTATGCAATCTCATATGACTTGTAAGATGTGGTTTCTGGTAAAATGCTTTCCCACATTCTTTACACATAAATGGCTTCTCTCCAGTATGGATTCTCATATGACGTGTAAGATCCGGTTTCTGGGAAAATGCTTTCCCACATTCCTTGCACATGAATGGCTTCTCTCCAGTATGGCATCTCATATGAAGTGTAAGATTTGATTTCTTGGAAAATGATTTCCCACATTCGTTGCATGTGAATGGCTTCTCTCCAGTATGAAATCTTATCATATGAAGTGTAAGACTTGATTTATGTGAAAATGCTTTATCACATTCCTTGCACATGAATGGCTTCTCTCCAGTATGCAATCTCATATGATCTGTAAGATTTGATTTCAGGGAAAATGCTTTATCACATTCCTTGCATCTGAATGGTTTCTCTCCAGTATGCAATCTCATATGGCTTGTAAGATGCGGTTTCTGGTAAAATGATTTCCCACATTCCTTGCATATATATGGCTTCTCTCCAGTATGCAATCTCATATGAAGTGTAAGACTTGATTTCTGGGAAAATGCTTTCCCACATTCCTTGCACATGAATGGCTTCTCTCCTGTATGGATTCTCGTATGAGCTATAAGATTACGTTTCAAGGAAAATGCTTTCCCACAGTCATTGCATATGAATTTCTCTCTGGTAGGATTTGTGATATCATTTGTAAGATTAATTTTCTTGTAAAGTGCTTTCTCACAGTCAGTGGATACGAAAGGCTTCTCTCCATTGTCACGGATCCTGCTTTCTTGTTTTACTTCCTTTTTGCAAGCTTGTAGATGTTTTTTATTCACTGTTGAATTCATTTCATATGAAAATTCATCATCTTCATTAGACTCATGGAATTCCTCTGGTTCTATTTTGATGTCCATCAATGAATCCAGAGACAAAAAGTCTCCATCACTGGTTCCACTAAAGGCAGCCAAGTTGCTGTTTTCTTGATTTATGGAAGGTAGTGATAATGCACCTTCAGTTTCACTTTTCAAAGGAAATTCTGAAGAATGTTTTGGATTCATTTTAGCCTTATGTCCTGTCCTGTCTTGTTCTGTAATGACAATGTGTTCAATTCACAACTTTTAACCCAGAATTGTTTACAAATAATTACTGAATAAATCTGTTACAAATTAAGTACAATATCTTGAAGGACTACAACCAGATTTCACTGCTGATGTATGAATCTAATATTCAACATAAATTTTACTTGTTTTTTTAAATTTGTTAAATACGCGTGCAATAATTCACTGTTGTCTCAAACACTTTAAGAATTGCTATTGGTATTGTTCCATGAAGTACCATTAAACAACATACATTTCTCAAAATCCTGATGTTAATCAAAATTGACGAAGGAAGGAAGGTAATTCTGAGGGAGAATCTGAAATCAAAGAATGCAACACAGAGTTAAGAAACATAATGCCAGAACTGAAGCAGCATATTAATCAATCAAATTCAATTCAGGTTCCCCTAAAGGTCTCAGGCCGATTAACAAGGTGTACATTTGATAGTTCTATCCAAACATGAATACAATCGTACCAAACGTTGTCCAGACACAGCATCAAAACATTCCTGAGGCAACAATGCTACAATGGATTAACAGTTAATATTAATGCCCACCACCTCACATCTGTAAACCTTCTTAGCTTGAACATATCTTATTAACAAATCAAAGGCCAAGAATAGAAAATGCAAGAGACCAGCATAAGAGTTTTGTGGGGTAACAGCAGGAAGGGTAGGGGATATTACACAGCAAATGCTTAATTTTGTGACCCAGCTATATATAACACCATATTATCCACAGATGCAGTAGATAATATGAAGAAAAAATAGTAAGGGTGAATTGAGTAGTTATTTGAAGAGAGATGAAAGTTTACAAATTAGTTTCACGGATTGTTATTGTTGATACAATACATGAGTAGCTATTATGACCAGCAACACTGATGACAGTCTTGGAAGGTATGTGCCACTACATTTCTTCAAATATGACATTTTTTTTAGTTATACGAACCAGAGTTTTTCTATGAAGGAGTATCTTTCAGTGCATGTTGGAAATGGGTTAACTGGTTGTTAAGAAGAGTGAGTAGGGTAATGAACAAAGAGGGGTGGCTGTGATGGGAGATATGATATAAGGTTTATGTTTGTATACCTATGAAAATTTCATACTACAGCATTTCCTTGATTAGTGTATCTGCATATGCATGGCTTGCGACCTGGCAATATAATCACATTTAACTCCAGCCCTACCAAAATTTACATGAATGTATACATACATAAATAAAAATGAATTAGTAAAAAGCCCTTTTGGTTTTCAATACCGCAAAGGTGGAATGACTACAATTTTTTTAAGTAATTTGTATTTTTCCTAATATACAAACCTGAAGGATATAATTGCAGCGCAAGCTGGGAAAACAGCCGTTTAATTTTAGATAAAGTGGTTGACTATCAATGGTAGGGCGGGAGCCCTGCCCACCCCATCCTTATGCTTCACTTTAACCTTTTGGCTCAGGTAACAGAAAGAGGGGTGGGCTTGAGTTGGCCAATTTATGTAGTTTGTTCCTAAACAAATGAAACCTTCAGTTTTCATGTATGGAAACTTACTTCTTGATGGAAGGATTCTCAGTAAATCTCTGAACTGACTGGTACCTCAATTTACCTGGGCCTCCTTCCTGTGCCTCTGACCAGTTGAGCTTATGTCATGTTCAACTGCCAGACTTCTGGGCCATGCAAATTATTGGGCATGTATAGCATCATTGATTCAAAAAGGGTTTGCATGAACCCCTCGTGTCAGAGACAATAAAAGAATAATAAAACCAATGAGTTTTATTTAATTGTCAGCTCCTCTCTCCCTTTGCTAGAGAGAGGGGATGGCCATGCACCTATTAACCTACAGACTTCTAGATTATAGACAGGGTACAGTACTCAATTATATAGCTCAAATGTATCACACGCCAAACTTCCCTCTGCCCTACAGGCGAGGAAGGGTATAAAAAAATAAAGGGAAGAGAAGGAGGCCAGTCACTCACTCACACTCTCTTTTTGTGACTGAACAACTTAGACCAGATGCTATCTGTCTCTCCAGGGAAGCCAGGTGAGTTACACAACTTGTTGATCAGTCACCAGAGGACCCAAGGAAAGTGTCCATGGACCATGAGCAATGTCCCAAAGGTAGAAGGATGTGAATGTAGTTTTTCATGGACATACTCCCACCCTTAGTACTTGTGGAACCGACAGGTTCTTCCAGAATGCAAGGGACAGACCAATGCCCCTAACCTTGTAAGCTCTTACTCAGTAACCAGAAAATAATCTTGTTCTTAGACACCTCTTCCTTAGTTGAGCCAGCGCTGACAAAGAGTCATCGACACTCAAGACGGAGATGTTGAAACCTATTTAGAAAGCACTACACTCAAACTGGACACTGTAGTATATTGTCTTGATCACTACCAGCAAAGTCCTCTAGGAAGGGGATCGAAAAGAACTTGAATCTGGTGTCAGGAACCGATGGATTCTGAGTCTTCGCTATGAATTCTGGGACAAACTAGAGCACGGCAGATCCTCACCCCTTCAAGTGTTTAACACTGAAGGAAAGTCCATGAAGTTCACCAACTCTCATAGATGCCAATGCCAGGGTAAGCAAGAACACACAGTCTGACAACCCTCATAAAGGATAGGGTGCACAAGTCAAGCTCTGTAAGACAAGAGTCACATCCCACTCAGGGGGACTGAATTCCTGGAGATCTCCACAAGGAAGAGAGGTGGACACCTTTCAAACAAAGGATTAGTCCAAGGGCAGCTCTGTAGCCCCTGAACGCTGACATGGAGAGAAACTTCTCTTGGCGAAGAAAGACAAGAAAGTCTGCGACGTGCTGAGGAGGAGATCCGACCTGACAGATAACCCATCAACGACACCAACAACAGAAGATGACCCATTTTCTCTGTTACACAGCTGCTGAAGATTTACAAAGGTATTAAGACGTCTCGGTCGCTGTGTGATGAGAAAATACCTCTCGCTCGCAAGAGATGGTGGATAGTCTTCAGGCGTGAAGTGATAGTTCTCTCACAGCCTGGTGATACCTCTCTATGAGCAGCCTGCACAGCAGGTTGTACCAAGCAGGAATCTCTCTTGGTACCTAGGAAAGTAGAGCTAGCAGGTCTGAATACCACTCAGCAAGGGTCACTTGGTAGCAACAAGGGTCATCTGAGATTTGGGGTGATCATGACCCTTCAAACAAAATGGAAGAAAAGCATAGGCCTTGGAGATTGTCCCATGGGTGTTGGAAAGTGTCTTCTTTTACTGTCCATGGGTTTGGCACAACAGAACAGAACGCCAGGAGCTTTCTGTTGTGCAAGGTTGCAAAGAGGTCTATGGGTAGTAAACCCAACAATATTGAACAATCTTTCTGTAATGTCTTGGGTGTAGGGACCACATTGTCACTATCTCTTGACCCTGGCGACTGAGCTTGTCTGCCACTATGTTCTGGTTCCCTGGGCTCTACCTGGCTGACAGCTCTACTGATTGTGCTACTGCCCACTCATGAACCTGCATTGTCAACATGTGGAGCTGAGAGGAAACCAATTCCTCTGCTTGTTGACCTATGACAATACTGTACAGTTGTACAGTATTGGCAGGTTAGGGTTGTCGACCACCTCACGCAAGGGGGATTTTCCCGTAAGTTTGGCACGGTCTCTAAAAATGCTCATAGATGCTTACTTCTAGAGTTTAAACACAAAATATGACTTTAACCATGCTCCATAAGTCTTAAGCTAACTTTTGAATAAAATTTAGGTTACTGTAATTTAATTTAAAAGTTAGCTTAATACATTACCCTTAAAAAAAAGTAAATGATTGGTAAAACTATATGAGTCTATGAAGATCACAGACATACAACGGAGAGAGAGAGAGAGAGAGAGAGAGAGAGAGAGAGAGAGAGAGAGAGAGAGAGAGAGAGAGAGAGAATTATTATTTTCATTATTCAATGTAATTTAATTTAAACATAAAAGCTTGAAAACTTATAAATTACATATGGAATTAAAGAAACACTTTTGCAAGTTTTTTCAAGAGTTTGAATATGTTGCATTTGCTTTTGCAGTTCTTTGAGATATTCTTGTATGACAAATAGTTATGTTCCAATGAAAAGTTTGTGCTATTAAGAATTCGCACAACTCGAATAGTGTAAGATAGAGGTATTACTGTATTGTTGATATAAACACCATGGAGTGCCCCCATCAACGGATCCTGAACCTCTTGTAGAGCCAAAAATGCCACCTTGAGATCCAGATGTGGAGCTGTCTAAAGTCCTGGTTCCACACACCTGAAACCAGCAACTCTTCCAAGTGTGTTATCCCTCAGTCGATGTATCAACAAACACAAGCATCCCGGGATTGGAACCACCAGGATAAGTCCTTCCTTGCTTCCTCTGAGAGAGGCATCTGGAAGAATGGGGACTCCCTTATTGAGACCAAAACTCCTCCATTCTCCACTGAACAGAACGAAGGTGAAGCTACTCAGAGGGGCCAGCTTCTCCAAGGATGACAGGTGACCCAGAATGACAAGGCACTGCTTAGGTGGTTCTTCCTATTGAGACAGGAATAACTGCATTGCCTCTCTGATCTTGCTGCTGCCATATCTAGCAGAATGGATATATACCAATACTTTATCCTCTGCTTGGGTTGTGGCGGGATCACAGGCTCAAAAACAAGCGGGCAAAATCCCCCCCCCCCCCCCCCCCCACCCCCCCCCCCCCCCCACCCCCCCCCCCCCCCCCCCCCCCCCCCCCCCCCCCCAACATAAACTTAACCAATCCGGCTGCCACACTCACCCTCAGCCACACTTTTCTCTTTACACTACGGAATACATGCAGGACAATTGACCTACATACATACAGAACAAAAACACAAACATATATACTCAGCCAACTCCAGATACTCAGGGCTATGCTGTGCTGTCCGCTGGTCGAGGTCACTGAGACACCATCAACAACAAAGACAACAACCAAGCACCACAACCCCACAACCCAACAACACAACACCCAAGGACCACAACCCCACAATTCAACAACACAACAACAAACAAGGAATACAACCACAACTCAACAACACAGCAAACAAACAAGGAACACAACCACAACTCAACATCACAACAACAAACAAGGAATACAGCCACAACAAAAGACCACTGCACAAACAATCACTAACACAAAAAAATAACTGCACAAAAAGGCAACTCACACACCCACTAACAACACCAAGGAATCACAACTGCTCACCAACAACAACCCTCAATAACTCACACATAACTCAACAGAAACTCATAAGCACAACAAATCTAACAACACAGGCACAACAACTCCTAGCATCAAACGTAACAACAACTAAACAATAAATCAATAACACTCAACTGACTTTAAAAGCCTTCAACATTCTTCATAGACTGCTGCCGAAACTATTGACCCTCACAGGCTCTGACTCAAGACTGACTGAAAACTAACTCCAGCTGCACCAGCAGACAACCCAGAACTCACCAACAGACAATTCAATCGTTAACCATCCCTCTCTCTCTCTCTCTCTCTCTCTCTCTCTCTCTCTCTCTCTCCTCTCTCTCTCAATCCTAAAGGACGTTGTAAATGGAACTCCCATAACTCCTCCATAGGGTGTGAGATCATCCTTTTCAAAAATGACATTTTTATAATAAAATTAGATTTTACACATACTTACCATGTAGCTGAAAGCTTCCTACCCTGGCAGTCCAAATATCCTAAATTTTGTGGTGGGGCCACCATTGTTTGTGTAGTAGGTTCTCCACACAGCAATTTTTTCAAATGGGGTAGCGTATTATCATATACCTTTGGCTCCCTAAACGGGCTTCAGCTAGGGGGCATTCTCTCCCCATACCTGATTAATACGTACACAGGTGCCTTGAATGTCAAATTGAACTCACTCCCAATCAGATGCACTGTCAATGAAACAACTACAAACAACCTCTGTTATGTCGACGATATGGTTCTGATTTCCCCATCAGTGCAAGGTCTCCAATCGACACTTGCTGCCAATATGCAGAGGAATTTGATATCCTATACAACGAAACCAAGACCCAGTGCATGTCACTGCTCCCGAGATTGCTTAAGCATATTGCAGAACCACAAATTTTCCTCAGAAATCATCGGCTGCAATTCATACACAAATTTCCGTATTTGGGTCACATTATCATGGACGTCCTAAAAGATACAGCAGACATTGAATAGAGGCGTCGTAAACTATGTACAACTGGTAACATGATTGCAAGGAGGTTTGACTTCTGTCACATAGACGTGAAACTGCTGCTCTTCCGCTCGTATTACTACAGTATTTATGAGCGTTCCCACTGTACGGACTATACCCGAAAGACCATGAGCCATATCATTGTTGTGGACAATGACATTTTGAGATGCCTCACAAACACTCCTCGCTACCACTCCTCCACACAGATGTTCATAGAAAACCCCCTGGACAACTTAAAAATCATTGTAAGCCAAACAATGTTCAGTCTGATAACCCGAGTGAGAAACGGCAGCAATTCGCTCATACAAAGCATCCTAAGGAGTGAAGGAAGATCTAAATTGTGGGAAAGATGGGAAAATGAAGCATTTGTTCCCTAAATGACTTAATCTCTGTCTTGGTAAGGTGTGCCTTCTGCAGAATCTGTCATTATTATTATATTTAATATATGGTTATTGTTATTGCTGATATTTTACTTTTTCATTAATACTGTGAATATTATCAAGTTAAAGTTTTTCTACATTTAAATTTTTGTATTTAGCCCTTTGGACTTGACTACTGCAACCACCTAAGGTCTCTAGCTGAAATTTATGTTATATAATCTTTTCTCCAATATTATTGCTGTTACTACCAGTATTATGATTACTATCTTTTATACTACTTCAGCAACAGTGTGGATATTGCCGTTTATTAATTTTTTATCATGCATCTAGATTGTGTATGTTACTGTCTGTATTTTGTATATTCTATGTATATGGCCCGAGCTGAAATAAGGAATATTATTATAATTATTTTTATTATTATTATTTACTCCCAACAGATGAAGCCACTTTGCCAGCAGAGCCAGTATGTGAGTAAAGACCTATGGCACTGTTGACAGGCCAAAGCATAATGCCTGGAATTGGAGAACCTTTCCTTGAAAAACAAAATGGAGAAACTTTCTGAAATCCGGATGGACAGGGATGTGAAAATATGCATCCTTCATATCCAAGGTAACCATATAGTACCCCTGATGGATGGCAGACATCATCCACTGATTGATCTCCATGTGGAATTTCGTCTTGAGGACGAAATGATTCAAAGCGCTTACATCCAAAACTGGCCTTCAGCCCCCTGATGATTTCGGGACCACAAAGAATCTGTTTTAAAACCCTTCCAAGTTTTGATCTTCTACGAAACTTGCCCTGAAGAATCCGTCTTACATTTAGCAGACACATACTGATAATCCATGCAAGGGAACGGTTTCAGGCTGTCCCAGGCAGAACGAGGGAGAGGAGGCAATGAAGCAGGAAGCGACATAGCGTAACTGCCTGAAGGTTGCAGACAGAAGACATCCTCTTTAGTCCTCTTAGAAGGAGGAGACTTATCCATATCCTTGGACTATCTTTTGAGGGACATGACATCTTGAAAGTGCACATAGCCGATCATGAACACCAAAAGAGAAGCCTTTCCAGCGGCGCTCTGTCGACACCTGGGAATCACCAGCAGGTTCAACTGAAGGGGCAAATGCCACTGGTCTCCCTTGGGCCGGGCACACATTGAGACACAGGGCACGGCAGGGCAGGGCAGACTCAGGGCAGGGCAGGTCAAGTCAGCACAGGGCAGCATAGGCGTGGTGCACACATTGAGAAGCAGTCTGTCATCCTATGTAGGTCCTATGATCATGACTGCCACTTATGATTACCTGAGAAACCTCAGCTCAGAATCTGACTCGGAAAATGAATTCGAGAATACTTTGTTGTTATTATTATTATTATATTATTATTATTATTATTATTATTATTATTATTATTATTATTATTATTATTATTATTATTATTATTATTATTATTATAATTCGAGAATATTTCTTTGTTGTTATTTTATTATTATTATTATTATTATTATTATTATTATTTTTATTTAATAATAATAATAATAATAATAATAATAAAATAATAATAATAATAATAAGAATAATAATAATAATAATAAAATAATAAAAAAATAATAATAACAACAAAGTATTCTCGAATTCATTTTCCGAGTCAGATTCTGAGCTGAGGTTTCTCAGGTAATCATAAGTGGCAGTCATGATCATAGGACCTACATAGGATGACAGACTGCTTCTCAATGTGTGCACCACGCGAAACCTCAGCTCAGAATCTGACTCGGAAAATGAATTCGAGAATACTTTGTTGTTGTTGTTATTATTATTATTATTATTATTATTATTATTATTATTATTATTATTATTATTATTATTATTATTATTATTATTATTTCTTTTTTTGCTCTATCACAGTCCTCCAATTCGACTGGGTGGTATTTATAGTGTGGGGTTCCGGGTTGCGTCCTGCTTCCTTAGGAGTCCATCACTTTACTTACTATGTGCGCCGTTTCTAGGATCACACTCTTCTGCATGAGTCTTGGTGCTACTTCAGCCTCTAGTTTTTCCAGATTCCTTTTCAGGGATCTTGGGATCGTGCCTAGTGCTCCTATGATTATGGGTACGATTTCCACTGGCATATCCCACATCCTTCTTCTTTATATTTTAAGATCTTGATATTTATCCATTTTTTCCCTCTCTTTCTCTTCAACTCTGGTGTCCCATGGTATTGCGACATCAATGAGTGATGCTTTCTTCTTGACTTTGTCAATCAACGTCACATCTGGTCTATTTGCACGTATCACCCTATCCGTTCTGATACCATAGTCCCAGAGTATCTTTGCCTGATCGTTTTCTATCACTCCCTCAGGTTGGTGCTCATACCACTTATTACTGCAAGGTAGCTGATGTTTCTTGCACAGGCTCCAGTGGAGGGCTTTTGCCACTGAATCATGCCTCTTTTTGTACTGGTTCTGTGCAAGTGCCGGGCATTCGCTTGCTATGTGGTTTATGGTTTCTTTTTTCGTATTGCACTTCTTACATATGGGAGAGATGTTATTTCCGTCTATCGTTCTTTGAACATATCTGGTTCTTAGGGCCTGATCTTGTGCCGCTGTTATCATTCCTTCAGTTTCCTTCTTTAGCTCTCCCCTCTGTAACCATTGCCACGTGTCATCGCTGGCTAGTTCTTTAGTCTGTCTCATGTATTGTCCGTGCATTGGTTTGTTGTGCCAGTCCCCTGTTCTGTCTGTCCTTCTCCTGTCTCTGTATATTTCTGGGTCTTCGTCTACTTTTATTAGTCCTTCTTCCCATGCACTCTTTAGCCACTCGTCTTCACTGGTTTTCAGATATTGCCCCAGTGCTCTGTTCTCGATGTTGATGCAGTCCTCTATACTTAGTAGTCCTCTCCTTCCTTCTTTTTGTGTTATGTATAGTCTGTCCATATTTGCTCTTGGGTGTAGTGCTTTGTGTACTGTCATATGTTTCCTGGTTTTCTGATCTGTGCTGCGGAGTTCTGCCTTCATCCATTCCACTATTCCTGCGCTGTATCTGATTACTGGCACTGCCCATGTGTTTATGGCTTTTATCATATTTCCGGCGTTGAGGTTTGACTTGAGTATCGCCTTGAGTCTCTGCATATATTCTTTCCTGATCGTGTCCTTCATCTCTTGGTGTTTTATATCCCCTCCTTCTATTATTCCTAGGTATTTGTATCCTGTCTCATCTATGTGTTTGATGTTGCTCCCATCTGGTAGCTTTATCTCTTCAGTTCTCGTTACTTTGCCTTTTTGTATGTTGACTAAGGTGCATTTTTCTATTCCAAACTCCATCCTGATGTCCCCAGATACAATCCTTACAGTCTGGATTAGGGTATCTATTTCCTTGATGCTCTTGCCATACAGCTTGATGTCGTCCATGAACATCAGATGGTTGATTCTGTTGCCTCTTTTCTAGAGTTGGTACCCGGCATCCATCTTCTGTAGTACTTTTGTCATGGGAATCATGGCTACTACGAAGAGTAGTGGGGACAGTTATTATTATTGAATAATAATAATAATAATAATAATAATAATAATAATAATAATAATAATAATAATAATAATAATAATAATAATAATACCTTTATTCCATAATATTACATTGGGTATTCTTACAATGTGCATTTGTAGGGGAAAGAGATCACTGTGTAGACGAGTGAGTACAAGGCCAAGTGCATTTGGTTTAACATCTGACTTCAGTGATGCAAGATTCAAGAATTATTTCAGATTAAGCTGAGAACAATTTGATGAGGTGCATATCATGATGCAAAGTGACATATCATCAGAAGGTTGCATTGCCCAAAAATCAATTGGGGTAGAAAAAACTGGCTGTTTTTAATGTCAGTTTTATTTTCCTTCATGTCTGTCTTTCTGTAATATAGGAATGGAGGAAAAAATCCACTGATGAACAATTCCCTTTTCTTTTGACCTGCAATACTGCCTCCATAATGTCATTATAATGATAATCGTATAAAGGAAAATATAACAGGGAAAACAATGTTGATAAGCACTCAGGTCTTTCCGAGAGATTCATCAGAAATTAACAAAATCATCAGACATAATTATGACTTTCACATCATATAATAATTTGGTGGAAAATCAGGGGATGTGTCCTGATACTGTTCTGAAAGCACAGGGACAGACTGTGATATGTCAGTTGTAGATGCATCAGTAGGTGTATATGCACGACAAGTAGGACCATAGGATGAGTGGGAGGTATGGTTTTGGGGATAAGGAGACATGCCAAGCAAGGTTTCTTCAGCGTCTGAAACTATACAAAAGACATTCCATTTTATCTTGTGCTGTAAGGCTGGTGCCATTTTTGTCGTTGTTGTGTACATGGTCATGAATAAATGATAAAGGGGATCTCTTGCTTCCTTTCCAAATTTTACCTCAATTTTTTCCCTATCAAGTGCTCTCTGTTTAACTCTCTCTTCATGATTTAAGATTGATTCTTTGAGCACAGCAGTAACATCATTCTGATTTTTCTTTACTACTCTTGCATGAGTTGTAGGGTCAACAATACTCTCACTGCCATCATCTAATTCATCATCGAGTCCGGGATTTTAACGTGAAGCAGTGCCGAGTTGTGGGTTCCCTTCTTCGACCAAACAACTATTATCATCAAATGTCCGTACGCTCTCGTTGTCAGTCAGAGGATGATATCATGTGGATTACTGAGCAAGTTACTTCCTGTGCCGCATGTGCGCAGAAAACTGTGTTTCAAACACTGTGTGATGCAGGCCGGAGCAGGTCTGCCCCTGCGCTGTGCTGCCCTGTTTGACAATGTATGTGCTTCCATTTGAAATAGTGAAATGCAGTTTTCTGCCCTACTCTGTGCTGCATTGCCTGTGTCCCCTGCATCTCAATGAGCACCCAGCCTTAGACCTCTAATATGTCTTCTCCCCGGTGTGGGGGGAGTGGGACGGTGATGTTTGTCTAGGAGCACCGGTGGGCCAGACAGCCACCTCCTCTACACAATCACTGTGCATTGCACTAACACTAAATTGACTGCCTTTTTCCTTTAAGGCTTTAACAGAAGCATCAAGTTCCATCATCAAACTCGCTGAAAATTCAAACTCCTTATCGAATTCTGATTTGAGGCTGCAATGGTGTTGGGATCAGGAGCAAGTGAACCTGGAATAGGAGTTAATGGCACAGAAGCAGGAGGAGAAAGGATTGAAGAAACAACAGGAATTACAGGCAAAATAATCATGCTATCTTCTACTAATTCAGCAGCCTGAACATCATTTAAACTAGATTTAATTTCTGCCCTAGCAGCTGGTTTCCTCTTTCTGTTCATATCCATCTTGTCCTGATGGGACCTAAAAATTTACCATTCAGCACAAGTGATTTCTTTCTTGCACTGTTGACCTCTACATTTACTATATCTGGTATATGGATCATAACAAGATTTAGATAACCTGGTCTTAAAATCATCTGCACAAATGCAAACACTAGTTCTCCTAGAATCAGACATTTGAAAGAATGTGCTATCACAAAACAAAACAGAGAACTTCACCAAAAACTATGAACTCATCAACACAATGTTGTTCCCTATATAAGCCCAGGTAGTGGGTGGGGGCATTCCAGCTACACCATAACCAACAATAGCGCTACCGCAGATTTTTAAAACTGTTAGGCTGCCGTATGAAGGAAGCTCTTACCTATATAATTAGTGGTACCTCGACATACAAAATTAATCCGTTCTGAGGCGGCCTTCGTAACATGAGATTTTCGTATCTTGAACCGCATTTTACATGTAAAATGCCTAATCCGTTCCAAGCCCTACAAAAACATCCCAGTAATTTTTATAATAAAGCTAAATTGACCAATAAACAATGAAATAGTACAACAATTTCGACCATTCAATACCTAACTTAATACGTACTAGTACTAATATGTATGTACCTGTAAATAAAGTTTATTAGTGTACATGGTATACAAGAAATACTGTACGTACATACGTACGTATGTAGTAAAATGTGCAACCTTACATTTTGAGTGAGGCTATCTCCGAAAGTGGCGACAGAGGAGGAGGACAAACGGCAGAAAACTTCTTATAGTACGTACACTTAACTTTACGAAACACATTAAAAAATGTCAGGAAACATAAACTAAACTTTACGAAACACATTAACAAAACTGGCACTTAACTTTACAAAAAATTTAAAATTAAATTTTTTTTGTCTTTTTTTTTTATTTTTACATTTTTTTTACTTATTTATACTTTATGTTTTTTTTTTTTTTTCACCACTTTCAACTCTGTTTTTTCATAGTATCAATTGGATCTTCCTTTTTGCGTACTCCTACTAAAGGCCTCTTTAAAAAATAACTATCCAAGGAAGATTGCTTCTGCCTACTTTTCACAACATTCCTGAAACGACTCAGGCAAACTTCATCGAACTGTGCAAGCATACGACCTGTGTAAGCCTTTTCGGGATGTCTCTTTTCTACAAATGATTGCACCTTATGAAAAGCAGCTAGAGCATCCTTAATTTCTGCCGTTGTCATAGGGTCGTCCTCCTCCTCCTCGCTCCTGCTAAAGAACTCTTCTTGAACGATGTTATGTTGCATGGCCTCCAACTCCTTCAGGTCATCCGTCGTAAGCTCCTCTTGGTGCTCCTCGAGAAGGTCATTAATGTCGTCCTCGTCGACGACCAGCCCCATGGACTTGCCGAGTGCAACGATCTCTTCAAGATCTGGTTGCAAAACAGTTTCAGGATCGTCAACTGTTCCTGAATCTGCAGCACCAGCTTCGCCCACATTGAATCCCTCAAAGTCTCAGGCGGATACGGCATCAGGCCAGAGTTTCCTCAACGAAGAATTCAAGGTTC
>NC_087222.1:12471276-12499564 GCF_015104395.2 Macrobrachium nipponense
AGATCTCATTTCTTATCCATCTAAGTGACTCTTTGTTGCTATTAACTTTTTTCCAGTTCTTGAATTCTTCCTGCTCTTCCATTGTCTTTCCCCTTTCCATTCGAAGTCTCTCTCTCTGTGACTGTATTTCTGCCTGTTCTTCCTGGCTATCACTTTTGCTGGAGTCTGTTCAGTACCCTCTGTGCCTTCTATCAGATCTCCTGTGAAGTTCTTAGCCTGTTTTGTTATTGATGTTAGTTGGCTCAGGACTCCATTATGGTGTTGGGCAACCTTTTTGATGTTTTTGTCCTCAGAGCTTTTCAAGTACTGCCCTATACTTACTATTGCTGCTCTGTAGGCCTGGTTGATCTCAGTCAGGCCTAATCCACCTTCTCTGCGAGGGAGGTATATTCTGTCCATACACTTGTGTCTGTATGTGACTTTATGTAGGGTGAGAATCTTCTTGGTTTTTATATCCATCCTGTCTAACTCAACTTGTGGCCAGTCTACAATGCCAAAACCATATGTCACCACTGGTATCACCAGCTGGTTTATGGCAGTGATCTTGTTCTTTGATGTTAATTGTGACTTACGTATCTTCTTTCAGCAGCTGATGTATTCTTTCTTTATCTTTTCTCTCATTTTCTTGTATTTCTGCAATGACTCCTGTGACTCATTTGTAGGTTGTTGATAGACAGCAGATGGCCCTATATTTGTTAGGGAGCTCAGTCTCAGAGCTCTTAGGGAGAAAGTTGGTGAGCCACTCTGGTGATTCTTCTCATTTTACTATTCTTGAAAAGTCTTGCACTTAAGTGTGGTGTAGTGCTAGGATCTTTTTAAGTCAGAAATTTGAGATCTTGCCTATTCCTGGGGTCTTGAAATGACTATATTCTTTTACTTCTGTTACTTTTTCTGTGGTGAAGTTTATTTGGGGCATTTGCTGTTTCTGGCTGTTCTTCTGCCAAATAGTGTCAATCCATGAATTCTCTTGGTGTTGTCTAGGGTCTTCAAACAGTGGCTTCTAAAATCTCTCTAGGTCTTCCTTGCTCGGTGGTGTTCGTACCTCCACTGTTATTTTCTTCATGTTTCTATATACAATCTTTGGATTTTCAGCAAACTGCCTATTTATCTGTTTTGCTTTCATCTTCTGTTGTTTGTTTCTCATTTGTGCTGCTAGGGCCTTTACTTGGGCTTGGTGTTCTGCCAGTTTTCCACTCACTGGTTCATCCCCTATTCTGTATTTTTTCTTTATTTTCCTTGTTTTCTTGAGCAGATTTTGCAAGTGATATTGATCTGTCATATAGTTGGTCATTTGAGAGATCTCTGCCTTAACTGGTTTATTTTATCATGTTGTTTTTTTTTCCTCTCCAGTATGCAACCTCATATGCTTTGTAAGATTTCCTTTCAGGGAAAATGCTTTCCCACATTCCTTGCATATATATGGCTTCTCTCCAGTATGTATTCTCATATGAATTGTAAGATCACCTTTCCTTGGAAATGCTTTCCCACATTCTTTACACATAAATGGCTTCTCTCCAGTATGGATTCTCATATGAAGTGTGAGTTTTGATTTCTGAGAAAATGTTTTCCCACATTCCTTGCACAGGAATGGTTTCTCTCCAGTATGGATTCTCATATGACGTGTAAGATCTGATTTCTGGTAAAATGATTTCCCACATTCTTTACACATAAATGGCTTCTCTCCAGTATGCAATCTCATATGAAGTGTAAGACTTGATTTCTGGGAAAATGCTTTCCCACATTCCTTGCATATGAATGGCTTCTCTCCGGTATGGATTCTCATATGAACTATAAGAATATGTTTCAAGGAAAATGCTTTCCCACAGTCATTGCATATGAATTTCTCTCTGGTAGGATTTGTGATATCATTTGTAAGATTAATTTTCTTGTAAAGTGCTTTCTCACAGTCAGTGGATACGAAAGGCTTCTCTCCATTGTCACGGATCCTTCTTTCTTGTTTTACTTCCTTTTTGCAAGTTTGTAAATGTTTTTCATTCACTGTTGAATTAATTTCATATGAAAATTCATCATCCTCATTAGACTCATGGAATTCCTCTGGCTCTATTTTGATGTCCATCAATGAATCCAGAGACATAATGTCTCCATCACTGGTTCCACTCAAGGCAGCCAAGTTGCTGTTTTCTTGATTTATGGAAGGTAGTGATAATGCACCTTCAGTTTCACTTTTCAAAGGAAATTCTAAAGAATGTTTTGGATTCATTTTAGCCTTATGTCCTGTCCTGTCTTGTTCTGTAATGACAACTTTAACACAGAATTGTTTACAAATAATTACTGAATAAGTCTGTTACAAATTAAGTACTATATCTTGAAGTACTACAACCAGATTTCACTGCTGATGTGTGAATCTAATATTCAACATAAATTTTACTTGTTATTTAAATTTGTTAAATACGCGTACAATAATTCACTGTTGTCTCAAACACTTTAAGAGTTGCTATTGGTAATGTTCCATATAGTACCATTAAACAACATACATTTCCCAAAATCCTGATGCTAATCAAAACTGACGAAGGAAGGAAGGTTCTTCTGAGGGAGAATCTGAAATCAAAGAATGCAACACAGAGTTAGGAAACATAATGCCAGAACTGAAGCAGCAAATTAATCAATCAAATTCAATTCAGGTTCCCATAAAGGTCTCAGGCCGATTAACAAAGTGTACATTTGATAGTTCTATCCAAACATGAATACAATCCTACCAAACGTTATCCAGACACAGCATCAAAACATTCCTGAGGCAACAATGCTACAATAGATTAACAGTTAATATTAACGCCCACCACCTCACATCTGTAAACCTTAGCTTGAACATATCTTAACAAATCAAAGGCCAAGAATAGAAAATGCAAGAGACCAGCATTAGAGTTTTGTGGGGTAACAGCAGGAAGGGTACAGTACACAGCAAATGCTTAATTTTGTGACCCAGCTATATATAACACCATATTATCCACAGATGCAGTAGATAATAAGAAGAAAAAATAGTAAGGGTGAATTGAGTAGTTATTTGAAGAGAGATGAAAGTTTACAAATTAGTTTCACTGATTGTTATTGTGGATACAATGCAGGAGTAGCTATTATGACCAGCAACACTGATGACAATCTTGGAAGGTATGTGCTGCTACATTTCTTCAAATATGACATTTTTTTCAGTTATGCGAACCACAGTTTTTAATGAAGGAGTATCTTTCAGTGCATGTTGGAAATGGGTTAACTGGTGGTTAAGAAGAGTGAGTAGGGTAATGAACAAAGAGAGGTGGCTGTGATGGGAGAAATGATATAAGGTTTATGTTTGTAAACCTATGAAAATTTCATATTACAGCATTTCCTTGATTAGTGTATCTGCATATGCATGGCTTGCGACCTGGCAATATAATCACATTTAACTCCAGCCCTACCAAAATTTACATGAATGTATACATACATAAATAAAAATGAATTAGTAAAAAGCCCTTTAGGTTTTCAATGCCGCAAAGGTGGAATGACTACAATTTTTTTAAGTAATTTGTATTTTTCCTAATATACAAACCTGAAGGATATAATTGCAGCGCAAGCTGGGAAAACAGCCGTTTAATTTTAGACAAAGTGGTTGACTATCAATGGTAGGGTGGGAGTCCTGCCCACCCCATCCTTATGCTTCACTTTAACCTTTTGGCTCAGGTAACAGAAAGAGGGGTGGCTTGAGTTGGCCAATTTATGTAGTTTGTTCCTAAACAAATGAAACCTTCAGTCTTCATGTATGGAAACTTACTTCTTGATGAAAGATTCTCAGTAAATCTCTGAACTGACTGGTACCTCAATTCACCTAGGCCTCCTTCCTGTGCCTCTGACCTGTTGAGCTTATGTGATGTTCAACTGCCAGACTTCTGGGCTATGCGAATTATTGGGCATGTATAGCATCATTGATTCAAAAAGGGTTTGCATGAACCCCTCGTGTCAGAGACAATAAAAGAATAATAAAACCAATGGGTTTTATATAATTGTCAGCTCCTCTCTCCCTTTGCTAGAGAGAGGGGATGGCCATGCACCTATTAACCTACAGACTTCTAGATTATAGACAGGGTACAGTATACTCAATTATATAGCTCACCTGTATCAAACGCCAAACTTCCCTCTGCCCTACAGGCTTGGAAGGGTATAAAAAAATAAAGGGAATAGAAGGAGGCCAGTCACTCAGACTCTCTTTTTGTGACTGAACAACTTAGGCCAGATGCTATCTGTCTCTCTAGGGAAGCCAGGTGAGTTACACAACTTGTTGATCAGTCACCAGAGGGCCCAAGGAAAAAGTGTCCATGGACCCATGGGCAATGTCCCGGAGGTAGAAGGATGTGAATGTAGATTTTCATGGACACACTCCCACCCTTAGTACTTGTGGAACCGACAGGTTCTTCCAGAATGCAAGGGACAGACCAATGCCCCTAACCTTGTAAGCTCTTACTCAGAAAGTACTTCTAACTATCTCGTCAGAAGTAGAGTACACTTTCTTGATTTTTTCAATAAGCCAGAAAATAATCTTGTTCTTAGACACCTCTTCCTTAGTTGAGCCAGTGCTAACAAAGAGTCATCGACACTCAAGATGGAGATGTCGAAACCTCTTTAGAAAGCACAACACTCAAACTGGGCACAGTAGTATATTGTCTTGATCACTACGAGAAAAGTCCTCTAGGAAGGGGATCGAAAAGAACTTGAATCTGGTGTCAGGAACCGATGGATTCTGAGTCTTCGCTATGAATTCTGGGACAAACTAGAGCATGGCAGATCCTCACCCCTTCAAGTGTTTAACACTGAAGGAAAGTCCATGAAGTTCACCAACTCTCTTAGATGCCAATGCCAGGGTAAGTAAGAACACAGTCTTGAAGGTCAGATCCCTGTCTGACAACCCTCATAAAGGATAGGGTGCACAAGTCAAGCTCTGTAAGACAAGAGTCACATCCCACTCAGGGGGACTGAATTCCTGGAGATCTCCACAAAGAAGAGAGGTCGACACTTTTCAAACAAAGGATTAGACCAAGGGCAGCTCTGTAGCCCCTGAACGCTGATATGGAGAGAAACTTCTCTCAGCGAAGAAAGACAAGAAAGTCTGCGACGTGCTGAAGAGGAGATCCGACCAGAGAGATAACCCATTGATGACACCAACAACAGAAGATGACCCATTTCCTCTGGTACACAGCTGCTGAAGATTTACAAAGGTATTAAGACGTCTCGGTCGCTGTGTGATGAGAAAACACCTCTCACTCGCAAGAGATGGTGGATAGTCTTCAGGCGTGAAGTAACAGTTCTCTCACAGCCTGGTGATACCTCTCTATGAGCAGCTGGCACAGCAGGTTGTACCAAGCAGGAATCTCTCTTGGTACCTAGGAAAGTAGAGCTAGCAGGTCTGAATACCACTCAGCAAGTGGTCACTTGGTAGCAACAAGGGTCATCTGAGATTTGGGGTGATCATGACCCTGCTGATCACCCAATGAATCAAACAAAATGGAAGAAAAGCATAGGCCTTGGAGATTGTCTCATGGGTGTTGGAAAGTGTCTTCTATTACTGTCCATGGGTCTGGCACAACAGAACAGAACGCCAGGAGCTGTTGTGCAAGGTTGCAAAGAGGTCTATGGGTAGTAAACCCCACAATATTGAACAATCTTTCTGTAATGTCTTGGGTGTAGGGACCACATTGTCCCTATCTCCTGACCCTGGCGACTGAGCTTGTCTGCCACTATGTTCTGGTTCCCTGGGATCTACCTGGCTGACAACTCTACTGATTGTGCTACTGCCCACTCATGAACCTGCATTGTCAACATGTGGAGCTGAGAGGAAACCAATTCCTCTGCTTGTTGACCACCTCGCACAAGGGGGATTTTCCCGTAAGTTTGGCACGGTCTCTAAAAATGCTCATAGATGCTTACTTCTAGAATTTAAACACAAAATATGACTTTAACCATGCTCCATAAGTCTTAAGCTAACTTTTGAATAAAATTTAAGTTACTATAATTTAATTTAAAAGTTAGCTTAATACATTACCCTTAAAAAAAAGTAAATGATTGGTAAAACTATATGAGTGTATGAAGATTACAGACATACAACGGACAGACCTTACCTTACCTTACAGACCTTACATGTTGTTCGGGTTGCCCCAGGTCCCTCAGTGTGAGGCACTCTAATGTCTACCAGAGAGTTGCTAGTACATCTTCCAGTATATTTTGCATCTTCCAATCTTGGATGGTCTGGGATGCAGTTTAGATATTTGTCGAGCTTATTCTTAAACACATCTACGCTCACTCCTGATATATTCCTCAGATGAGCTGGCAACGCATTGAATGGACGCTGCATTATCGATGCTGGTGAGTAGTGGATTAATGTCCTGTGTTGTTTCCTTTGTTATTTTTCCTGGTATAAGTTTTGGGCACTATTAATCTACCTCTGCTTGCTCTTTCTGATATTTTTAGTTCCATGATGTTTTCTGCTATTCCTTCTATCTGTTTCCATGCCTGAATTATCATGTATGTTCTCTCTCTTTCTAGACTATATAATTTTAAGGATTGTAGTCTTTCCCAGTAGTCAAGGTCCTTAACTTCTTCTATTCTAGCTGTAAAGGACCTTTGTACACTCTCTATTTGTGCAATATCCTTTTGATAGTGTGGGTACCATATCATATTGCAATATTCAAGTGGACTACGAACATGTTTTATAAAGCATAATCATGTGTTCGGCTTTTCTTGTTTTGAAGTGCCGTAACAACATTCCCATTTTTGCCTTACATTTTGCCAACAGAATTGCTATTTGATCATTGCATAACATGTTCCTATTCATCCTCACACCAAGGTCTTTAACTGCTTCCTTATTTGTGATTGTCTCATTATTAGGACCCCTATATGCATATAGCTTTCCTTCTCTGTCTCCATAATTTATTGATTCAAATTTATCAGAGTTAAATACCATCCTATTTACCTGTGCCCAATCATATACTTTGTTAAGGCCTCTTTGTAGAGCGTTCCTATCTTCATCACATGTAATTTCTCTACTTATTCTTGTGTCATCAGCGAAACTACTCACTACCGAATCCTTAACATTACTGTCTATGTCTTCAATCATAATAACAAACAGTACTGCAGCTAACACCGTACCTTGTGGCACACCGGATATTACCTTAGCTTCATCCGATTTCTCATTGTTTGCAATAACTATCTGTTTTCTGTTGTGTACAAATTCTTTTAACCATCTTCCTACTTTATCCACTATATTATGTTTTCTAATTTTCTTCGCTAATATATTATGGTATACCTTGTCAAAAGATTCTGCGAAGTCTAGATAAACCACATCTGTTTCATTTCCGCTTTTCATATTTTTGTATATGTTCTCTTGGGTTGTGGCGGGATCACAGGCTCAAAAACAAGCAGGCAAATCCCCCCCCCACCCCCCCCAACATAAACTTAACCAATCCGGCTGTCAAACTCACCCTCAGCCACACTTTTCTCTTTACACTACGGAATACATGCAGGACAATTGACCTACATACATACAGAACAAAAACACAAACATATATACTCAGCCAACTCCAGATACTCAGGGCTATGCTGTGCTGTCCGCTAGTCGAGGTCACTGAGACACCATCAACAACAAAGACAACAACCAAGCACCACAACCCCACAACCCAACACCCAAGGACCACAACCCCACAATTCAACAACACAACAACAAACAAGGAATACAACCACAACTCAACAACACAGCAAACAAACAAGGAACACAACCACAACTCAACATCACAACAACAAAAAAGGAATACAGCCACAACAAAAGACCATTTCACAAACAATCACTAGCACAAAAAAATAACTGCACAAAAAGGCAACTCACACACTCACTAACAACACCAAGGAATCACAACTGCTCACCAACAACAACCCTCAATAACTCACACATAACTCAACAGAAACTCATAAGCACAACAAATCTAACAACACAGGCACAACAACTCCTAGCATCAAACGTAACAACAACTAAACAATGAATCAATAACACTCAACTGACTTTAAAAGCCTTCAACATTCTTCATAGACTGCTGCCAAAACTATTGACCCTCACAGGCTCTGACTCAAGACTGACTGAAAACTAACTCCAGCTGCACCAGCAGACAACCCAGAACTCACCAACAGACAATTCAATCGTTAATACCCTCCTCCCTCTCTCTCTCTCTCTCTCTCTCTCTCTCTCTCTCTCTCTCTCTCTCTCTCTCTCTCTCTCTCACTTAAGGAAAACCAAAACACAAATACGTACTACACATCTCAACAGCAATACAAACCACGAAATTTACTCTCTCTCTCTCTCTCTCTCTCTCTCTCTCTCTCAATCCTAAAGGACGTTGTCAAATGGAACTCCCATAACTCCTCCATAGGGTGTGAGATCATCCTTTTCAAAAATGACATTTTTATAATAAAATTAGATTTAACACATACTTACCATGTAGCTGAAAGCTTCCTACCCTGGCAGTCAAAATATCCTAAATTTTGTGGCGGGGCCACCATTGTTAGTGTAGTAGGTTCTCCACACAGCAATTTTTTCAAATGGGGTAGTGTATTATCATATATCTGTGGCTCCCTAAACGGGCTCCAGCTAGGGGGCATTCTTGCCTTGAATGTCAAATTGAACTCACTCCCAATCAGATGCACTGTCAATGAAACAACTACAAACAACCTCTGTTATGTCGACGATATGGTTCTGATTTCCCCATCAGTGCAAGGTCTCCAATCGACACTTGCTGCTAATATGCAGAGGAATTTGATATCCTATACAACGAAACCAAGACCCAGTGCATGTCACTGCTCCCGAGATTGCTTACGCATATTGCAGAACCACAAATTTTCCTCAGAAATCATCGGCTGCAATTCATACACAAATTTCCGTATTTGGGTCACATTATCATGGACGTCCTAAAAGATACAGCAGACATTGAATAGAGGGCGTCGTAAACTATGTACAACTGGTAACATGACTGCAAGGAGGTTTGACTTCTGTCACATAGACGTGAAACTGCTGCTCTTCCGCTCGTGTTGCTACAGTATTTATGGGTGTTCCTACTGGACGGACTATACCCGAGAGACCATGAGCCACATCATTGTTGTGCACAATGACATTTTGAGATGCCTCACAAACACTCCTCGCTACCTCCTCCACACAGATGTTCATAGAAAACCCCCTGGACAACTTAAAAATCATTGTAAGCCAAACAATGTTCAGTCTGATAACCCGAGTGAGAAACGGCAGCAATTCGCTCATACAAAGCTTCCTAAGGAGTGAAGGAAGATCTAAATTGTGGGAAAGATGGGAAGATGAAGCATTTGTTCCCTAAATGACTTAATCTCTGTCTTGGTAAGGTGTGCCTTCTGCAGAATCTGTCATTATTATTATATTTATTATATGGTTATTGTTATTGCTGATATTTTATTTTTTCATTAATACTGTGAATATTATCAAGTTAAAGTTTTTCTACATTCAATTTTTGTATTTAGCCCTCTGGACTTGACTACTGCAACCACCTAAGGTCTCTAGCTGAAATTTATGTTATATAATCTTTTCCTCCAATATTATTGCTGTTACTACCAGTATTATGATTACTAGCTTTTATACTACTTCAGCAACAGTGTGGATATTGCCGTTTATTAATTTTTTATCATGCATCTAGATTGTGTATGTTACTGTCTGTATTTTGTATATTCTATGTATATGGCCCGAGCTGAAATAAGGAATATTATTATAATTATTTCTATTATTATTATTTACTCCCAACAGATGAAGCCACTTTGCCAGCGGAGCCAGTATGTGAGTAAAGACCTATGGCACTGTTGACAGGCCAAAGCATAATGCCTGGAATTGGAGAACCTTTCCTTGAAAAACAAAATGGAGAAACTTTCTGGAATCCGGATGGACAGGGATGTGAAAATATGCATCCTTCATACCCAAGGTCACCATCTAGTACCCCTGATGGATGGCAGACATCATCCTCTGATTGATCTCCATGTGGAATTTCGTCTTGAGGACAAAATTATTCAAAGCGCTTACATCCAAAACTGGTCTTCAGCCCTCTGATGATTTTGGGACCACAAAGAATCTGTTTTATAACCCTTCCAAGTTTTGATCTTCTACGAAACTTGCCCTGAAGTATCCATCTTACATTTAGCAGACACATACTGATGATCCATGCAAGGGAACGACTCCAGGCTGTCCCAGGCAGAACGAGGGAGAGGAGGCAATGAAGCAGGAAGCGACATAGCGTAACTGCCTGAAGGTTGCCGACAGAAGACATCCTCTTTAGTCCTCTTAGAAGGAGGAGACTTATCCATATCCTTGGACTGTCTTTTGAGGGGCGTGACATCTTGAAAGTGCCAATAGCCGATCATGAACACCAAAAGAGACGCCTTTCCAGCGGCGCTCTGTCGACACCTGGGAATCACCAGCAGGTTCAACTGAGGGGGCAAATGCTACTGGTCTCCCTTGGGCTGGGCAGACATTGAGACACAGGGCACAGCAGGGCAGGTCAGGTCAGCACAGGGCAGCATAGGCGTGGTGCACACATTGAGAAGCAGTCTGTCATCCTATGCAGGTCCTATGAAACCTCAGCTCAGAATCTGACTCGGAAAATGAATTCGAGAATACTTTGTTGTTATTATTATTATTATTTTTTTTTCTTCTTCTTTTTTTTTTGCTCTATCACAGTCCTCCAATTCGACTGGGTGGTATTTATAGTGTGGGGTTTCCGGGTTGCATCCTGCCTCCTTAGGAGTTCATCACTTTTCTTACTATGTGTGCCGTTTCTAGGATGACACTCTTCTGCATGAGTCCTGGAGCTACTTCAGCCTCTAGTTTTTCTAGATTCCTTTTCAGGGATCTTGGGATCGTGCCTAGTGCTCCTATGATTATGGGTACGATTTCCACTGGCATATCCCATATCCTTCTTATTTCTATTTTCAGATATTGATACTTATCCATTTTTTCCCTCTCTTTCTCTTCAACTCTGGTGTCCCATGGTATTGCGACATCAATGAGTGATACTTTCTTCTTGACTTTGTCAATCAACGTCACGCTGGTCTGTTTGCAGTATCACCCTATCCGTTCTGATACCATAGTCCCCAGAGGATCTTTGCCTGATCGTTTTCTATCACTCCTTCAGGTTGGTGCTCGTACCACTTATTACTGCAAGGTAGCTGATGTTTCTTGCACAGGCTCCAGTGGAGGGCTTTTGCTACTGAATCATGCCTCTTTTTGTACTGGTTCTGTGCAAGTGCCGGGCATTCACTTGCTATGTGGTTTATGGTTTCATTTTTCGTATTGCACTTCCTGCATATGGGAGAGATGTTATTTCCGTCTATCGTTCTTTGAACATACCTGGTTCTTAGGGCCTGATCTTGTGCCGCTGTTATCATTCCTTCAATTTCCTTCTTTAGCTCTCCCCTCTGTAGCCATTGCCAATTGTCATCGCTGGCTAGTTCTTTAGTCTGTCTCATGTATTGTCCGTGCATTGGTTTGTTGTGCCAGTCCTCTGTTCTGTCTGTCTTTCTCCTGTCTCTGTATATTTCTGGGTCTTCGTCTACTTTTATCAGTCCTTCTTCCCATGCACTCTTTAGCCACTCGTCTTCACTGGTTTTCAGATATTGCCCCAGTGCTCTGTTCTCGATGTTTACGCAGTCCTCTATACTTAGTAGTCCTCTCCCTCCTTCCTTTCGTGTTATGTATAGTCTGTCCGTATTATTATTATTATTATTATTATTATTATTGTTATTATCATTATTTTTTATGCTCTATCACAGTCCTCCAATTCGACTGGGTGGTATTTATAGTGTGGGGTTCTGGGTTGCATCCTGCCTCCTTAGGAGTCCATCACTTTTCTTACTATGTGCGCCGTTTCTAGGATCACCCTCTTCTGCATGAGTCCTGGAGCTACTTCAGCGTCTAGTTTTTCTAGATTCCTTTTCAGGGATCTTGGGATCGTGCCTAGTGCTCCTATGATTATGGGTACGATTTCCACTGACATATCCCATATCCTTCTTATTTCTATTTTCAGATCTTGATATCTATCCAATTTTTCCCTCTCTTTCTCTTCAACTCTGGTGTCCCATGGTATTGCGACATCAATGAGGAGAGATACTTTCTTCTTGACTTTGTCAATCAACGTCACATCTGGTCTATTTGCACGTATCACCCTATCCGTTCTGATACCATAGTCCCAGAGTATCTTTGCCTGATCGTTTTCTATCACTCCCTCAGGTTGGTGCTCGTACCACTTATTACTGCAAGGTAGCTGATGTTTCTTGCACAGGCTCCAGTGGAGGGCTTTTGCCACTGAATCATGCCTCTTTTTGTACTGGTTCTGTGCAAGTGGCGGGCATTCGCTTGCTATGTGGTTTATGGTTTCATTTTTCGTATTGCACTTCCTACATATGGGAGTGATGTTATTTCCGTCTATCATTCTTTGAACATATCTGGTTCTTAGGGCCTGATCTTGTGCCGCTGTTATCATTCCTTCAGTTTCCTTCTTTAGCTCTCCCCTCTGTAGCCATTGCCACGTGTCATCGCTGGCTAGTTCTTTAGTCTGTCTCATGTATTGTCCGTGCATTGGTTTGTTGTGCCAGTCCTCTGTTCTGTCTGTCATTCTCCTGTCTCTGTATATTTCTGGGTCTTCGTCTACTTTTATTAGTCCTTCTTCCCATGCACTCTTTAGCCACTCGTTTTCACTGGTTTTCAGATATTGCCCCAGTGCTCTGTTCTTGATGTTGACGCAATCCTCTATACTTAGTAGTCCTCTCCTTCCTTCCTTTCGTGTTATGTATAGTCTGTCCATATTTGCTCTTGGGTGTAGTGCTTTGTGTACTGTCATATGTTTCCTGGTTTTCTGATCTATGCTGCAGAGTTCTGCCTTCGTCCATTCCACTATTCCTGCGCTGTATCTGATTACTGGTCACTGGCCCATGTGTTTATGGCTTTTATCATATTTCCGGCGGTTGTTGAGTTTTGACTTGAGTATCGCCTTGAGTCTCTGCATATATTCTTTCCTGATCGTGTCCTTCATCTCTTGGTGTTTTATATCCCCTCCTTCCATTATTCCTAGGTATTTGTACCCTGTCTCATCTATGTGTTTAATGTTGCTCCCATCTGGTAGCTTTATCCCTTCAGTCCTTGTTACTTTGCCCTTTTGTATGTTGAAACTAAGGCGCATTTTTCTATTCCAAACTCCATCCTGATGTCCCCAGATACAATCCTTACAGTCTGGATTAGGGTATCTATTTCCTTGATGCTCTTACTATACAGCTTGATGTCGTCCATGAACATCAGATGGTTGATTCTGTTGCCTCTTTTCTTGAGTTGGTACCCGACATCCATCTTCTGTAGTACTTTTGTCATGGGAATCATGGCTACTACGAAGAGTAGTGGGGACAGTTATTATTACTGAATAATAATAATAATAATAATAATAATAATAATAATAATAATAATAATAATAATAATAATAATAATAATAACAGACCAGACGTGACGTTGATTGACAAAGTCAAGAAGAAAGTATCACTCACTGATGTTGCAATACCATGGGACACCAGAGTTGAAGAGAAAGAGAGGGGAAAAAATGGATAAATATCAAGATCTGAAAATAGAAATAAGAAGGATATGGGATATGCCAGTGGAAATCGTAACCCATAACTCATAGGAGCACTAGGCACGATCCAAGATCCCTGAAAAGGAATCTAGAAAAACTAGACGCTGAAGTAGCTCCAGGACTCATGCAGAAGAGTGTGATCCTAGAAACGGTGGACATAGTAAGAAAAGTGATGGACTCCTAAGGAGGCAGGATGCAACCCAGAACCCCACACTATAAATACCACCCAGTCGAATTGGAGGACTGTGATAGAGCAAAAAAAAAAAAAAAAAAAAAAAACAATAATAATAATAATAATAATAATATAATAATAATAATAATAATACCTTTATTCCCCAATATTACAGTGGGTATTCTCACAATGTGCATTTGTAGGGGAACGAGATCACTGTGTAGATGAGTGAGTACATGGCCAAGTGCATTTGGTTTAACATCTGAGTTCAGTGAAGCAAGATTCAAGAATTATTTCAGATTAAGCTGAGAACAATTTGATGAGGTGCATATCATGATGCAAAGTGACATATCATCTGAAGGTTGCAATCGCCCAAAAACCAATTGGGGTAGAAAAAACTGGCTGTTTTTAATGTCAGTTTTATTTTCCTTCATGTCTGTCTTTCTGCAATATAGGAATGGAGGAAAAAATCCACTGATGAACAATTCCCTTTTCTTTTGACCTGCAATACGGCCTCCATAATGTCATTATAATGATAATCATAAAAAGGAAAAATAACAGGGAAAACAGTGTTGATAAGCACTGAGGTCTTTCCGAGAGATTCATTAGATATTAACAAAATCATCAGACATAATTGACTTTCACATCATATAATAATTTGGTGGAAAATCAGGGGATGTGTTCTGATACTGTTCTGAATGCACAGGGAGAGACTGTGATATGTCAGTTGTAGATGCATCAGTAGGCGTTTATGCACGACAAGTAGGAAAGGAGACATGCCGAGCAAGGTTTCTTCAGCGTCTGAAACTATGCGAAATACATCCCATTTTATCTTGTGCTGTAAGGCTGGTGGCATTTTTGTCGTCGTTGTGTACATGGTCATGAATAAATTATAAAGGGGATCTCTTGCTTCCTGTCCAAATTTTACCTCAATTTTTTTCCTATCAAGTGCTCTCTGTTTAACACTCTCTTCATGATTTATTAAGATTGATTCCTTGAGCACAGCAGTAACATCATTCTGATTTTTCTTTACTACTCTTGCATGAGCTGTAGGGTCAACAATACTCTCACTGCCATCATCTAATTCATCGTCGAGTCAGGGATTTTAACGTGAAGCAGTGCTGAGTTGTGGGTTCCCTTCTTTGACCGAACTACCATTATCATCAAATGTCCGTACGCTCTCGTTGTCAGTCAGAGGATGATATCATGTGGATTACTGAGCAAGTTACTTCCTGTGCCGCATGTGCGCAGAAAACTGCGTTTCAAACACTGTGTGGTGCAGGCTGGAGCAGGTCTGCCCCTGCGCTGTGCTGCCCTGCTTGACAATGTATGTGCTTCCATTTGAAATAGCGAAATGCAGTTTCCTGCCCTGCTTTGTGCTGCATTGCCTGTGTCGCCTGTATCTCAATGAGCGCCCAGCCTTAGACCTCTAATATGTCTTCTCCCCAGTGTGAGGGAGTGGGACGGTGATGTTCGTCTAGGAGCACCGGTGGGCCAGACAGCCACCTCCTCTACACAATCACTGTGCATTGCACTAACACTAAATTGACTGCCTTTTTCCATTAAGGCTTTAACAGAAGCACCAAGTTCCATCATCAAACTCGCTAGAAATTCAAACTCCTTATCAAATTCTGATTCGAGGCTGCAATGGTGTTGGGATCGGGAGCAAGTGAACCTGGAATAGGAGTTAATGGCACAGAAGCAGGAGGAGAAAGGATTGAAGAAACAACAGGAATTACAGGCAAAACAATCATGCTATCTTCTACTAATTCAGCAGCCTGAACATCATATAAACTAGATCTAATTTCTGTCCTAGCAGCTGCTTTCCTCTTTCTGTTCATATCCATCTTATCCTGATGGGACCTAAAAATTTACCATTGCTTGTCGTCCCATTCACAACATTCAGCACGTTCAGATTTCTTTTTTGCACTCTTGACCTGTACATTTACTACATCTGGTATGTGGATCATAACAAGATTTAGATAACCTGGTCTTAAAATCATCTGCACAAATGCAAACACTAGTTCTCCTAGAATCAGACATTTGAAAGAATTTGAAAGAATGTGCTATCACAAAACAAAACAGAGAACTTCACCAAGAACTATGAACTCATCAACACAATGTTGTTCCCTATATAAGCCCAGGTAGTGGGTGGGGCATTCCAGCTACACCATAACCAACACTAGCGCTACCGCAGATTTTTAACTGTTAGGCTGCCGTAGGAAGGAAGCTCTTACCTATATAATTACAGTGGTACCTCAACATACAAAATTAATCCGTTCTGAGGCGGCCTTCGTAACATGAGCTTTTCATATCTTGAACCGCATTTTACATGTAAAATGCCTAATCCGTTCCAAGCCCTACAAAAACATCCCAGTAATTTTTATAATAAAGCTAAATTGACCAATAAACAATGAAATAGTACAACAATTTGGACCATTCAATACCTAACTTAATAAGTACTAGTACTAATATGTATGTACCTGTAAATAAAGTGTATTAGTGTACATGGTATACAAGAAATACTGTACGTACATACGTACGTATGTAGTAAAATGTGGAACCTTACCTTTCGAGTGAGGCAATCTCCGAAAGTGGCGACAGAGGAGGAGGACAAATGGCAGAAAACTTCTTATAGTACGTACACTTAACTTTACGAAACACATTAAAAAATCTCAGGAAACATAAACTAAACTTTACGAAACACATTAACAAAACTGTGACACTTAACTTTACAAAAAAATTAAGATTAAATTTTGTTTGTCTTTTTTTGATTTTTATATTTTTTTACTTATTTATACTTTATGTTTTTTCTTTTTTTTCAATTTCTTCACCACTTTCAACTCTCTGTTTTTTCATAGTATCAATTGGATCTTCCTTTTTGCCTACTCCTACTAAAGGCCTCTAAAAAATAACTATCCAAGGAAGATTGCTTCTGCCTACTTTTCCCAATGTTCCTGAAATGACTTAGGCAAACTTCATCGAACTGTGCAAGCATATGACCTGTGTAAGCCTTTTCGGGGTGTCTCTTTTCTACAAATGATTGCTCCTTATGAAAAAAGCTAGAGCATCCTGAATTTCTGCATAGGGTCGTCCTCCTCGCTCCTGCTAAAGAACTCTTCTTGAACAACGTTATGTTGCATGGCCTCCAACTCCTTCAGGTCATCCGTCATAAGCTCCTCTTTGTGCTCCTCAAGATGGTCATTGATGTCCTCGTCGACAACCAGCCCCATGGACTTGCTGAGTGCAACGATCTCTTCAAGATCTGGTTGCAAAACAGTTTCAGGATCGTCAACTGTTCCTGAATCTGCAGCACCAGCTTCGCCCACGTCGAATCCCTCGAAGTCTCAGGCGGATACGGCATCAGGTCAGAGTTTCCTCAACAAAGAATTCAAGGTTCGCTTCGAAACATCCTGCCAAGCTTGATCGATGAGTCGGACGCATATCACCACATCGAAATGCTCCTTCCAAAATTCACGCAAGGTGAGGTTTGTGGTATCGGTGATGTTGAAATATCTCTAAAAGATGTTTCGTATACAGCTTCTTAAAGTTCGATATCACTTGCTGGTCCATGGGCTGGAGGAGAGGGGTGGTGTTAGGCAGAAGATAAAGAACCTTGATAAAAGAATACTCCGCTAGGATATCTTCCTCGAGGCCAGGAGGGTGAGCAGGGGCATTGTCCAACAACAGCAGACATTTTCAGAGGGAGGCGCTTCTCTTCCAAGAATTTCTTCAGTCAGGCCGAAACACAGATTTACCCACTCGGTGAACAAAAATCTTGTTACCCAGGCCTTCGCATTAGCCCTCCACATCACTGGAAGCTTCTCCTTAAGCACTTTGTGGGTCTTGAAGGCTCGAGGAGTCTCTGAATGATAGACAAGTAGGGGCTTCACATTGCAATCCCCACTGGCGTTCAAACAAAGTGCGAGCGTAAGACTGTCTTTCATAGGCTTATGCCCGGGTAGTTCTTCTCTTCCTGCGTGATGTACATCCAACGAGGCATTTTTTTCCAAAAAAGGCCAGTCTCATCACAGCTGAAGACTTGGTGAGAACTGTAGCCTTCCTTGATTGTCATCTCGTCCAACGTCTTAATAAAGGCTTCAGCCGCTTTAGTGTCCGAGCTGCCCACCTCCCCATGCCGCGCCACCGAATGGATGCCAGTCCGTTTACGGAATTTTTCGGACCACCCATGAGAAGCCTTGAACTCTGGGGTTGGTGTCGATGTCCCTTCTCCTCTGTCGTCTTCGGCCTGGGCAATCAAATTGACGAAAATAGCGCTGGCCTTGTGGCAGATTGCCGTATCGTTTATCGTATCGCCAGCGATTTCTTTGTCTTTTATCCAGACAAGAAGCAGCTTTTCCATCTTGTCGTGCACGTGACTCCTCTTGCTAGACAAAATAGTGACGCCCTTGGAAGGTGTAGCGGCTTTGATGGCTTCCTTCTGCTTAAGGATGGTGCCTATTGTCGACGGATTTCGGCCATATTCCTTGGCGATCACACTCAATCGCATGCCAGCTTCATACTTCTTAATAATCTCCATTTTTGTCTCCAAAGAGAGCATCCTCTTCTTTCCTACTTCAACTTTCTTGGGACCCATGACTACGTATATACTGTACGTAATTAAGTTATGTAGTACGTATACGTATGTAGTAAAGTTTTCACACAACACAATAAAGTAGTACTACAACAAAATCACTAACAAATTTACGTTAATAAACGAAATCGTATAGAACGAACGAATTCCGCGTGCTTGCGATAACGATGCTGCTGGTGAGTGGCTGAAAAAGCACACCGCTATGTAGATGCCTGATGGGATCATGGGAGAGATGCTGACCAATAGGAGAGCAGGATCTTATGGCAGTGACTAGCATCAGGAACCAATGGGAGTGGGAAGATGGTGGCGAGTCTACTCAGTTAGGCGGCGCGGGAGTTTTAAAATTGTTATCAGTGGTCCAGGCGAATCTCGGGACTTTACAGCAACAACCTTTCGTACCCTGAACTATTTTCGTATGTAGAGCCAAAAAAATCTTCGTATTTGCTTTCGTAACTCAAATTTTTCGTTAAGTTGAGCCTTTCGTATGTCGAGGTACCACTGTACTGGGTAAGTTCCATGTAAAAAACAGAGGTTTTGGTGAGCAGTATGGAAGTTTGAGGCAGAAAAGTAATACAAAAAAGAAGAGGCTCAATTTTAAAACAGGAGAAGTTTAAATATCACAATTCTTAAAAAGTAAATTGTATTTTTCCTAACTATACAGACCTGAGGTCCTTTACATAAGGAATTACTTTCAGAATAGGCTGTAAATCGGTTGTAAGAGAATAACGAGGTAGTTAGGCAGTAACTGCTTGTCCGATGGTCGGGAGTCCTGCCCAACCAGACGTAAACATTACACTTTGCTTTAGGCCCGGGAACAGATTGAGGGGTGGCATGAGGTGGGCAAAAATGTAAAGAATAACAGCAAGGTAGTTAGCCAGTAACTGCTTGTCCGATAGTCGGTAGTCCTACCCGACCAGAATACAAATTGAAGCTCTCTGCCAGGTTGTTCCTTATATAAGACCCGGTAGTGGGCGGGGCATTCCAGCTACACCGCAACCAACACTAGCGCTACCATAGATTTTCAATTGTTAGGCTGCCGTAGGTAGGAAGCTCTTAGCTATATAATTATTGGGTAAGTTCCATATAAAAAACTGAGATTTTGGTGAGCAGTATGGAAGATTGAGGCAGAAAAATAATACAAAAAAGAAGAGGCTCAATTATAAAACAGGAGGAGAAGTTTGAATATCATAATTTTTAAAAGTTAATTGTATTTTTCCTAACTATACAAACCTGTGGTCCTTTACATAAGGAATTACTTCCTGAGTATGCTAGAAATTGGTTGTAAGAGAATAACAAGGTAGTTAGGCAGTAACTGCTTGTTCCCTAGTTTGGAGTCCCGCCCCACCAGATGTAAACATTCCACTTTGCTTTAGGCCCAGGAACAGATTAAGGGGTGGCATGAGGAGGGCATAAATGTGAAAGGACCTCAGGTTTGTATAGCTAGGAAAATTACAATTTACTTTTAAAATTTGTGATTTGTTTGTACACATAATACAAACCATCGGTTCTTTACATAAGGAAGACTCGCTGATTGGTGGGAGGAATCTGATGGAGTCTTGTGAACAGTCTGGTGTTTGCACGACCAAGATTCCCAAGCAGGTCATAAGACCGAGGGAGTGGGGGAGGGGGTGAATCTTGCCAATGTCCTCTTCCCCCTTGTTTTGTTAGGGAAGAGATGGATATTTGCTTCTACTACCCTAATGAAAGGGAAAGAATGGAGCTTAGTAATATAGCTTACTTGCATCAACCACCCTTTCCAGCATGTGACGACCGCAGCTTTCTGTCTGAAGAGAAGCCAGTCACACTCTCATTAACACCCATTTATATGGTTACACAAGGCAAGATGCAACTTTGTCCAGTTAGAGGAGCTGGGTAAGCTACACAACTTGTTGAGCAGCCACCACAGGTCCCAAGGAAAAAGTATCCAAGGACCTATGAGCAATATCCCGAAGGTAGAAAGAGGTGAATGTGGTCTGGTTGGATGAAACCCCTCCTTTCAGTACCTGTGGAAGCAACAGGTTCTTGCATGGGCTCTCGGACAAAAGGTACCAGTGTCAAATCTACCTTCGGAGTAGTACGCTTTCCTAATCACCTCACAAAGCCAAAAAGAGATAATGTTTTTGGACACCTCTTTCTTGGTCAACCTGGTGCTAATGAAGAGGAATCGACACTTAGACTGGAGATGTTAAGTTCTCTTCAGATGGCGCCGTAGCACTCTTGTCTGGCTCATTACCACAAAAGTCCTCTAGGGAGGAGATCGTAAAGGACTTGAATATATCGTCAGGGACCGAAGGATTCTGAGTCTTCACAACAAAATATGGGACGAAATCGAGCAAAAGAGATCCCCATCCCCTCGAGTGTTTAACATTGTAAGAGAGACCATGAAGCTCACTTACTCACTTCGTCAATACCAGGGCCAGCAAAAAGATGGTCTTAAGGATCAGGTCCCTGTCTGACGACTCTCGAAGAGGCTCTTAGGGTTCACGAGTCAAGCTCCTTAAGACAAGAGTCACATCCCACTCGGGGGGCCTGAGTTCTCTGGGTGGGCAAGGCCTCTCGAAGCTCCTCATAAAAAGAGATATTTCCATAGAAGAGGAAGAATACACTCATTACAGTTTCAGGACCAAGGCCAAGGCAGACATGTAGCCCTTAACTGCAGAGACAGAGAGGAACTTCTCTCAGCGAAGAAAGACTAGGAAATCCACGATCTGTTGAAGAGTGCCTCTGAACAGAGATAGACCCTGTTCACGACAACAACCACAGAAGACAGACCAGTTTCCCTGTTACACAGCTGCAGATGACTGTCTGAGGTATCCTGTCATATCTGTTGCTGCTAGGCAAGAAAGAAACCTGGAAGTTTTCTGTTGTGCCAGGTGGTGAACAGGTCCACCACTGGACAACGCCACAGGTCGAACAGCCTTTCTGCCACGTCTGGGTGTAGAAACCATTTGGTCCTTATCACCTGATTCTGACGGCTGAGCTTGTCTGCCACTTCATTCCTCTTGCCTGGAATGTATCTGGCTGACAGCTATACCGAGTGCGCTGCAGCCCACTTATGCACCTGCACTGTCAACTGATGCAACAGAAGAGACACCAAGCCTACCTGTTTGTTGACATATGCAACCACTGTGGTGCTGTCGCTCATCAACACAATGGAGTGTCCCATCAATCTATCCCGGAACTCTTGGAGAGCTAAGAAAGACGCTTTGAGTTCCAGAAAGTTTATATGAAGGTGCTTGTCGTGTCGATTCCACACCCTGGTAGTCAGCAACTCCTCCAGGTGTGTGCCTAAACCCTCATTCCATGCATCCGAGAAAAGAAGCATGTCTGGAGGGGGAGTGTGCAACTCCACTCCTATTAAGAGGTTCCTGTCAGCTAGCCACCGGGCTAAATCCTTCCTTACTTCCTCCGTTAGAGGAATGAGGACGGATTGAGGATCTCGAGCCTGTGACCAATACTCCTTTAGTCTCCATTGCAGAGACCGCAGGTGAAGACGCCTGTGAGGGACTAACATCTCTAGTGACGACAGGTGACCGATCACGACTTGCCAAAGCTGAGTTGGCTGTTCCTATCGAGACAAACAGTTAAGCTGCCTTCCTGAACTTGCTGATCCTTGAGTCTGCGGGGAGGACTGCTACTGCGTCGATCAGTATGCACAGGTACTTTATCCTCTGCTTGAGAATGAGATTTGACTTTTCAAAATTTATCACGATCCCTAGATAGTAACATAAATCAAGAAGTCGATCCCTGTCCTGTAGCAAATGCGAGAGCAAGCTTGCCAGGACTAGCCAGTCGTCGAGATACCTCAAGAGGCGTATCCTGACTGAGTGGGCCCAAGCTGACACCAAGGTGAACACTCGCGTGAACACCTGAGGGGTGGTCGAAAGTCCAAAACAGTGCCCTGAATTGGAACACCATCCCCTCTAGGATAAAACGAAAGTACTTCTTGGAGGAATGATGGATGGGTATCTAAAAATACGCATCCTTCAGGTCCAACGAAAGCATGAAGTCATTCTCCCTGATAGGGGAGAGCACAGAACATGATGCTGTCTCCATCTTGAACCAAGTCTGGCGAACAAAACAGTTCAGGGGAGAGAGATCTGTCACTAGTCTCCGCCCCCGTAGCCTTCTCCACCTAATAAGTCGGTTGTAGAACCCTGGTGACAGATCTTTGAATGACTTCCCCCCCCAGCTATCTTACTCAGCATTGATAGCACTTCTTCTTTCAGTTCCAGATCCTTGCAGAACCAGAGATGTATGTCTGAAGTTGGACCGGATGGTCAGTGAGGGTGGGCTCAACCTTGAAAAGGAAGAAGATATCCCTCCCAAAGGACATCTACAACCCAGGTCTCGGCTCTGTAGCGCTCCCATGTTGCCCAATGGCTCACCAGGTAACTCCCCCTCCCCCCCCAACAATGGCAACAGCTGAGGGGGAACGCTGTCCCTAACGTTTCCCCTTCTTACTCTTTCGTTTACCTCCCTTCCGGCGAGAGAAGGGGTGCTAAGATGGGGGCTGATGATTCCCTTTCAGAGCATAGGAGTAAGGCTGTGTCTTTCCTTAGGTCCCTCTAGAAGGAAGAGTCTTCTTGGGGGCGGAGGAAAATCTAGTCTGGCTCTGAGGCCTAGCTGCAGTTGCATGAGACGGCCTGGATGTCTTGGCAACTGCCTGGTGGACAAGACGATCACTGTCTTCAGCTCTATGCTTGTGTACTGCAGCATCCACCATCTCCCTAGGAAAGAGAGGAGGAATCCAGCAACGGTCCATTCCTAAGACCCAATGATGACTCTGGGCCCACTGACCTGATTATACGATTTAGGACAGCATCCCTCCTCCTAAGAACAAGGTTGGGCCACAGGTTTGCAGTCTGGTGGGCCAGGTAGGAAATAGCCCTACCGCCAGACTGACAAAGTCTCCCGAAAGCTGAGTCTTTTCTGGGAGCTATTTGTCCCAAAGAAGCAGTGACTTTGGATACTGTGAGGGACCACAGATCCAGCCAGGAGATGGCCTGGATAGCTGCCATAGCGTTAGCCTACGAAGGTGTGTTAGGCCAGGTGAACAATCTTGTCTCGGGGCAAGAGAGTTTACTTAGGGCCAACAGATCAGACAAGCTGCTTCCTCCTCCTCTACCTCAACAGAGGTGATTCTACTTGAATCTGTAGCACCTTCTGTCGGAGAACCTTTGGTTCGTGCAGCATGGGGCAAGCCAGGAGTTAGCCGTACTAGCTCTGTGTTAATCTGTTTGGTCGGCAAAGGGTTCTCCGAGGGCAAGTAAAATCGCCTCTGTCAAGGTAGAGGGGGGGGGGGAAGCAGCTTGCCTGATCTGTTGGCCCTAAGTGAACTCTCTTCCCCGTGACAAGATTGTTCACCTGGCCTAACATCTTCGATAAGGAAGGACCCAAGGTAACCCCACAGAAGTTCTGGGTTCCTTCTTAGGACCCCAGAACGACTCTAACTGCGAAGGGCGGTCAGAGGGAGCTAACATCGATCTTCCCCTAGGTCGTTGTGTTGACGAGTCAGTGCAATGACCACTGCAAAAGACCTCTGAATCTCGGGAGTGACTGTCCTGAGGGGAAGGACCTTCAAGTCCTTCCAGGGTGGAAGATCCAGTGGGACAGTGTCTGGGGTCTATCATAGTTGGTTGGGAGAGAGGACTGCTTAGCCTGGAGGAGGAGACAGAAAAGGTTCCGTCCTCGAAGTATGCGGCACAAACGACACGACCACAGAAGGTGTTACTATGGTAACTTGTTGGGTATACACAAGGTGAGGCAGTGCTGCATATGTAATGAGGATATGATCCTCATTATTCATTTGGTAAACATGTAACTCCGAGCGTCAGGCAAACACACAAATCTCTCTCTCTAAGCAACCAGCGGCTCGCGACCTTCTCTCTCTCTCTCTCTCTCTCTCTCTCTCTCTCTCTCTCTCTCTCTCTCTCTCTCTCTCTCCAAGCGTACCTCTCTCCCTCTCTCTTCACCTCCTCTCCTCCCACTCTAACAGGTAATCAAAATGAGAGAGTTGCATTATAAAAAATACATTTATTTGGTAACAAAAGACAGTAAAACAATTAGGTCTCACAGACTAATTTAACTCAAGTTACCCCACTATCAAAATGTCTAAAAGTATTTAGTCACACATGTGTCTCTTCTCCCATCGGGACTTCCTCGGTCCCCCCATAGTCCTTGCCAGAACCGTCTGTTTCAAAGACACGAGAAATACCTCGTAAGTACACACATAAGTTTAACAACAGAGATTAAAGATTGGCTATCCTTTTAAAAATGTCAAATAGACAACAAGCCACTCTTTGGCTAAAATATTATAGGACTCACCCAAGCAGCCGGAATATTTCAAGCACTATATTATAAAGAGACTTTCGCTGAGCTTCCACGGCATCCTGCCTTTCTCTCAAAGACGCATCTATCCAAATCCACCATAGACTTGGGTATCAGTACATTAAGAATAGAAGAGGCGCACACGCACATACGAATGCACATTTCAACAACGCCTCACATTACTGGCTACAACCAGTTTCCCAAAGGCACTTGAAAGAGCTCATGAACTGTAGTACATTGACTTGTCTTTCTATGCAGTTTTATCTCACGCCACCCCACAGAAACCATTCATCAGCTTTTCTCGGGTCGTTGCTTCTCCACATTCCAATAGGTCACAACGAACATATTGGCAATATATCATTAATTATAACCCTAGGCCTTACACATACATAGGCATTAACAGAGTCGTCATTGTCCCAGCAGCTGCACCAAGAGTCACAGGAGCTGACATAAAAATGATCCATCAGCCCCTGGTAAGGAGTGCCAGGCAAATCAACTTCACCATGCCTGTTGCAAAATCCCTGACCATGGAGACAGACACACCTGAGGGAGCAAAAGTTGTGTTAGTGGTGGGAAACACCTGTTCCCTTTGGAGTAAAAAGATCCCCTCCGGAGTGAACAGAAAGCTTCCCGAATACAGCCACTGGTCGGCATGCCTCCCCACCCTCTTCTATTTTCGACGAATCGAATGAAGAAGCGATGGAGACATTTGTGTGTAGCATTTCGACAAAGCCTTGGAAGACTTCCCCGAGATGGCTTCCTCCCCTTGTATCTCCCACACTGCTCTACCAACCAAATAGATACAAGCATCATAAGTATTATCTAAAGAACACTCATGCCCTCAGCTCTTCATGCAGAGGACACGACAGTCCACTTCCACTTTGGAATGGAAACTACCACACTTTCTGCCCCCCACTCCATGACAAACGCATTGCAAGAATAGAGGGCGACAAGGCTTATCTGAGTTTGGGTTTGCATGATAAAAGCAAACAAGAAAACAATCAATCACAAAGATACAACAAAGAAAAGGTCTCACAATTCTCGACGACAGAGAGAGCAAAGAGCATGTCTGAAGTGGGATGTTTACGTCTGGTTGGGTGGGTCTCTCGACTAGCGAACAAGCAGTTACTGCCTAACTACCTTGTTGTTATTCTCTAATGACTGACTTCCAGCCAATGCTGAAAGTAATTCCTTATGTAAAGGAACCGAGGGTTTGTATTACTGTAGGAACAAACTTAGGATCTACTTTAAGCCAAGAGGAGGATAATGAGGCCGAAGTGGACAGTAGGATAAAAGCTGTGTTGGGAAGTGGAGAGAGGTAGCTGGAGTAGCATGTGATAAGAAAGTTCCAAACAAGCTAAAAGTCAAGATCTATAGCACAGTGACAAGACAAGTGTTAATGCATGGATCAGAAACATGGGCTCTAAGAAGAAAACAGGAAGTAAAGCTTGAGAGAACAGAGATGAGAAAGCTGAGGTGAATTATTGGGAATATCACTGGCTGAGATTTGGAAAATGATGAAATAAGAAAAAAGGGCAGGCTTACTAAAGATGACAGAGGTGATAAGAGAGACACGATTGAGGTAGTACAGGCATGTGAGGTTGAGGGAGTGAAGGGAGGCTTGGGAGAGCCGTGGAGAAGAAAGGAGGTTGACACACAGAATTAGATGGGACGAAGATATGGAGAAGATGATGGAGGGAGGAGGTTTGGTTTGGAAGATGATGTCTTTAATAAGAGGCAGTGGAGAAGGCGCATCAGACAACTGACCCCTAAATGTAGGGATAACGGTGGGAAAGATCCTTCTTGAGGTCTCATTTCTGCAGGATCAATTCAAGGATGACGCAGCAAAGGAGATACATGCTGTTCAGTGGAAGGAAAAAAAGACTGTGATCTAAAATATCTCGATGGTGTGGACAAGAGATGAGAAGCAGCTGACTAGAAATAGCACAAGTGGGCAAAGCAGAAGAGGGACTAGCAAGCAGGTTCTTTTATATCGTGGAGAAAAACCATAAATGAACACTAAAATCTAAATGAATGTCTCCACTAGCATCTAATTCATTAAGAAAGCAAGTGATACAATCCAACAGCTTATGGCTTATGAATTTGATCAACGTTTTGATTTGCTACTCATTAGTTGCTGGCACCAAGACCAATACCTAGAAACTTTATGACATGGACAAATTAAGGACTCTCTTGATATAAATGTTTATGCAAGATCTCATATGCAGAAGACTAAGTTTCAACAGCCCCTGGCCCCATTTAACTATCAGTTATTAAGCTTTGGCAGGTCCCATCTACCCGTGAGCTACATCTGTGAAAAGCAATATTATGCTTCACACATTGTTTGATAAATTACTAATCAAAATATTACTCTCACTCTGGTGTCATTTCTAATTAGATTATTTGTACTTTTTGGTAAGTTGACATTTAAAACAGTGTCTCTGTAACAAGGTGAAAACTGGCAAGAATTTAAGTCGATGCAGACTGGCTTTTGAACAATGTGTTCGTGTATGACTAAAGATTCAACAAAGCTTATATCAAATACTACATATAATTTAGGGGCGTTCTCTCTAACTTCAATTATTTCACTTCTATATCACTTACCTAGAGTATGTTGTTGAGGAAAATTAATTCGATGCTAAAGAAAACACGTTCCTTTGCAGATTATCAGAGATCATCCATAACAAAACAGGCTGTCTGTGTCAAAGAAATGTGATCTCCATCAGCACATGGATGTTTTCTATACACAATACAGTATCAATGAGACTGTACACTAAGCACTTACAGACTTAATGCAAATGTTAGAATAATGCAGAGCAAAACATGTGTGAAAAAATCTAATGTTTCTGAGTACTTCCACATTAATATAAACTAAAAATATGTAATTTTAAAATTTGTTACTTTCACATAAACATTACAAAATAAAAATATATTGCAGAACTAATCTAAAGCTTTATTTGCATAGGTTTACATATACACCTCTTAAAAAAGAAAGTACAATAATTCTGCAATGAAGATATATAAGTAGCATTCTAGGTTTGGTTACAATTGACTACAAAACCAAAAAACGACTAATTTAAGTAATTTATATTTTCCTAACATACAAACCTGAGCTCTTTACCTATGGAAATACCTTCCACACAGGTTTTTAGGTAGTTAACTACTGGCAGTAGGGTGGGGAGTCCAACCCTTCCTTCCAGCAATGCATTCACTCAGTCTTGCCAAAATGCAGAATAACAAAACTCTGCGGAAGTTGATAACGCATTTAAGTGCAGACAAAGATTTGTTGCTTTTTCTGTGTATTATGGCTTTGACCAACTTTCTACGATGTACAGGAAAGCGGTCAGCCGGAGAGTAATTTTGATTCACAGTTGTGAACGGCGCAAGCGTCTCTCTCTCTCTCTCTCTCTGATGGCTGTGTCTACTGGCGGACTGGGACTGTCTTCTCACTTCCATTCATATTTGGTATTCTTCAAGGTTCTTGAAACAACTCAAAAGTATAAAAGATAGATGTATTGTCTTAATTATTTACAAGTC
>NC_087222.1:12500064-12558177 GCF_015104395.2 Macrobrachium nipponense
ACCCAGAAACATTAGATTTTTTTCACACATGTTTTGCCCAACATTTGCATTAAGTCTGCAAGTGCTTAGTGTAGTCTCATTGATACTGTATTGTATATAGAAAGCATCAATGTGCTGATGGAGATCACATTTATTTGCCACAGATAACCTGTTTTGTTATGGATGATCTTTGATAATCTGCGAAGGAACGTATATTCTTTAGCATCGAGTTAATTTTCCTCAACGACATACTCTAGGTAAGTGATATAAAAGTGAAGTAATTGAAGTTAGAGAGAACGCCCTTAAATTATATGTAGTATTTGATATAAGCTTTGTTGAATCTTTAGTCATACACAAACACATTGTTCAAAAGCCAGTCTGTCAGTTATTCATGATGCACTGACTTAAATTTTCGCCGGTTTTCATCTTGTTACAGAGACACTGTTTTAAATGTCAACATACCAAAAAAAGTACAAATATGTGATTAGAAATGACACCAGAGTGAAGAGTAATATTTTGATTAGTAATTTATCAAACAATGTGTGAAGCATAATATTGCTTTTCACAGATGGGGCCTGCCAAGGCTTAACAACTGATAGTTAAAAGGGGCCAGGGTCTGCTGAAACATGGTCTTCTGCATCTGAGATTTTGCATAAACTCTTATATCCAGCGAGTCCTTAATTTGTCCATGTCATAAAGTTTCTAGGTATTGGTCTTGGTGCCAGCAACTAATGAGTAGCAAATCAAAACTTTGAGCAAATTGATAAGCCAAAAGGTGTTGTATTGTGTCACTTGTTTTCTTAATGAAGTAGATGCTAGTGGAGGCATTCATTTAGATTTTAGTGTTCATTTATGGTTTTTCTCCTTGATATAAAAGAACCTGCTTGCTAGTCACTCTCCTGCTTTCCCCACTTGTGCTATTTGTAGTCAGCTGCTTCTCGTCTCTTGTCCACACCATCGAGATATTTTAGATCACAGTCTTTTTTCTACCTATTGAACAGCATGTATCTCCTTGGCTGCATCATCCTTGAATTGATCCTGCAGAAAAGAGACCTCAAGAAGGATCTTTCCCACCATTATCCCTACATTAAGGGGTCAGTTGCCTGATGCGCCTTCTCCACTGCCTCTTATTAAAGACATCATGCTCCACCAAACCTCTTCCCTCCATATCTTCCTTCATTTTATCTCGCCATCTAATTCTCTGATTCCCTCTCGATATTCTTCCTCCAACAGGCTCTTCCCAAGCCCTCTTCACTCCCTCCCCATCCTCAACACATGCCTCTACTATCTCAATCGTGTCTCTCTTATCACCTCTGTCATCTTTAGTAAGCCTGCCCTTTTTCTTATTTCATCATTTTCCAAAATTTCAGCCAGTGATATTCCCATAATTCACCTCAGCTTTTTCATCTCTGTTCTCTCAAGCTTTACTTCTTGTTTTCTTCTTAGAGCCCATGTTTCTGATCCATGTATTAACACTTGTCTTGTCACTGTGTTATAGATCTTGACTTTTAGCTTGTTTGGAACTTTTTTATCACATGCTACTCCAGCTACCTCTCTCCACTTCCCAACACAGCTTTTATCCTACTGTCCGTTTCGGCCTCATTATCCTCCCTCTTGGTTTAAAGTAGATCCTAAGTTTGTTCCTGCACATAATACAAACCCTCGGTCCTTTACATAAGGAATTACTTTCAGCATTGGCTGGAAGTCAGTCATTAGAGAATAACAACAAGGTAGTTAGGCAGTAACTGCTTGTTCGCTAGTTGAGAGACCCACCCAACCAGACGTAAACATTCCACTTCGGACATGCTCTTTGCTCTCTCTGTCGTCGAGAATTGTGAGACCTTTCTTTTTTGTATCTTTGTGAATGATTGTTTTGTTGTTTGCTTTTATCATGCAAACCCAAAACTCAGATAAGCCTTGTCACCCTCTATTCTTGCAATGCATTTGCCATGGAGTGGGGTCCAGGAAGTGTGGTAGTTTCCATTCCAAAGAGGAAGTGGACCTTCATGTCCTCTGCATGAAGAGCTGAGGGCATGAGTGTTCTTTAGATAATACTTATGATACTTGTATCTCTTGGTTGGCAGAGCAGTGTGGGAGATACAAGGGGAGGAAGCCATCTCGGGGAAGTCTTCCAAGGCTTTGTCGGAATGCTACACATCCCCGTTGACTCCGTTGGTGGCTAATCTTTCATCTTTCGTCTTCCTTTTTCCCTCCGCATAATCTTCCCTATCTCGCTGTTTCCCCTTCGGGGGAAATGTCTCCATCTGCTTCTTCATTCGATTCGTCGAAAATAGAAGAGTTTGGGGAGGCATGCCAACCAGGTGCTGTATTCGGGAAGCTTCTGTTCACTCTGAAGGGGATCTTTTTCCTACAAAGGGAACAGGAGTTCCCACCACTAACACAACTTTTGCTCCCTCAGGTGTGTCTGTCTCCACGGTCAGGGTACCAGGGGCTGATGGATCATTTTTATGTCAGCTCCTGTGACTCTTGGTGCAGCTGCTGGGACAATGACGACTCTGTTAATGCCTATGTATGCAGCACTGCCTCACCTTGTGTATACCCAACAAGTTCCCATAGTAACACCTTCTGTGGTTGTGTCGTTTGTGCTGCATACTTCGAGGATGGAACCTTTTATGTCTCCTCCTCCAGGCTATGCAGTCCTCTCTCCCCCAGACAACTATGATAGACCCCAGACACTGTCCCCACTGGATCTTCCACCCATCTCTGTTCCCATGTCTGTTGTTGTACCTGTTCCTCGCCGTGCGAGTGCTGCTGTGGCGTCGGTGCCCCAGTCTTTGTCGTTGTCGTCTGCTGCCTCCTCCACTTCTTCTGAGGCTCCCATGCTGAAGAAGAAGAAGAAGGCTATCTCCCCCCTCCCGCCATGAAGTCGCATTCCGTGGCTTCTAAGGGTCTGTCTAGCCATTCTGGTGAGACATGATGTGGTCCCCCCGCTGGTCCTCCCATTGCTTCGGGAGCGGGAGCCGCCTCACCGCCCCTATGAGTGCACAGGCGGGGGGGGGGGGGGGGGGGGGGGGGGGGGACCACAAAAGTTCATGCTTCGGTTTGTTCTTCTGCACCTAGTCCTAGAGGTTCTGGCTCTAGGACCGGGACCATCCCGGGTTCTTATCCTTGAGTTTCCCCGAGTGAACGCTCATCTACAGATGAGCGTGCAGCTAGAGTCAGTGACGCTGAGTCCACTCACCGCCAGGACTCTGGCATGATGCGGAGGAAGGGGTAAGTTGTCTAGGTGACTTACGCCTACCTATCACTCGGCTCCCAGAGGTGACGTAATGGTCCCACTGGACTGTGCACATGTCGAGACTGGTAGGAAGTCCCTCATTCTGTCCTCTCGAGAGGTTTTGGCCTCTTCAAAGACTGTGATGCGTCATAGGGACGGTACCCTCTCTCGTCACGCTAGTGAACACTATTCTTCACCTGATCGACAGTCATGAGTACAGTCCAGGCATCGAGTAGCGCTTCCCCTGACGTGAGAGAGCGTCGCTACTGTCCTCGGAGGAGTGCTTCTCCACAGGGAGAACACTCCTCTAGACCTGTGAGCGGATCATCACCGTGGGTTAGTGATCATTCATGTCCCGCTCCATCTGCTACTTCTGCTAGCAGACCGAGGGGAGCATCGGATCTTCCTCACCTGTCTCTTCAACTTCCTCAGGATACACCAGGAGGAGTGACGCAACCAGGGGGAACTGTGGTGAGTGTTCTCCTCACGGTTCAGCCACGCGAGTGTACGTTCCCCGTTCGGTCTTAGGACCCAAGATGTCGTATGCTTAAGTGGTTCGAGAAGATCATGGGGTGTCTGTCGAGGCTCTTCCCTCTGAAAAAAGAGAATCGATGCAGGGACTCGCCCTGGAAGGACTTGAAGGTCCTTCCCCTCAGGACAGTCACTCCTGAGGTTCAGAGGTCTTTTGCGGAGGTCATTGCACTGACTCATCAACACAATGACCTAGGGGAAGATCGATGGTAGCTCCCTCTGACCGCCCTTCGCAGTTAAGAGTCTTTCTGGGGTCCTAAGAAGGAACCCAGAGCTTCTGTGGGGTTACCTTGGTCTTCCTTATCTGAAGATGTGTTAGGCCAGGTGAACAATCTTGTCACGGGGCAAGAGAGTTCACTTAGGGCCAACAGATCAGACAAGCTGCTCCCCCCTCCTCTACCTTGACAGAGGCGATTTTACTTGCCCTTGGAGAACCCTTTGCCGACCAAACAGATTAACACAGAGCTAGTACAGCTAACTCCTGGCTTGCCTCATGCTGCACGAACCAAAGGTTCTCCGACAGAAGGTGCTACAGATTCAAGTAGAATCACCTCTGTTGAGGTAGAGGAGGAGGAAGCAGCTTGTCTGATCTGTTGGCCCTAAGTAAACTCTCTTGCCCCGAGACAAGATTGTTCACCTGGCCTAACACACCTTCGTAGGCTAACGCTATGGCAGCTATCCAGGCCATCTCCTGGCTGGATCTGTGGTCCCTCACAGTATCCAAAGTCCCTGCTTCTTTGGGACAAATAGTTCCCAGAAAAGACTCAGCTTTCGGGAGACTTTGTCAGTCTGGCGGTAGGGCTATTTCCTACCTGGCCCACCAGACTGCAAACCTGTGGCCCAACCTTGTTCTTAGGAGGAGGGATGCTGTCCTAAATCGTATAACCAGGTCAGTGACCCCAGAGTCAGCATTGGGTCTCAGGAATTGACTGTTGCTGGGTTCCTCCTCTCTTTCCTAGGGAGATGGTGGATGCTGCAGTACACACGCATAGAGCTGAAGACAGTGATCGTCTTGTCTACCAGGCAGTTGCCAAGACATAATAATAATAATAATAATAATAATAATAATAATAATAATAATAATAATAATAATAATAATAATAACAAAGTATTCTTGAATTCATTTTCCAAGTCAGATTCTGAGATGAGGTTTCTCAGGTAATCATAATCATAAAGCGGCAGCCATGAGTCACAGGACCTGCACACCATGCCTACACTGCCCTTTGCTGACCTGCTCTGCCCTGCCCTGAGTCTGCCCTGCTCTGCCCTTCCCCATGTCTCAATGTGCGCCCGGCCTAAGGGAGACCAGTGGCATTTGCCCCCTCAGTTGAATCAGCGGGTGATCCCCAGGTGTCGACAGAAGGCAGGAAGCCGCTACGGCCTGGAAAGCTCTCTTTTGGTGTCCATGATCGTTGTGGCACTTTCAAGATGTCACGCCCCTCAAAGAGACAGTCCAAGGATATGGATAAGTCTCCTCCTAAGAGGACTAAAGAGGATGTCTTCTGTCTGCAACCTTCAGGTAGTTACGCTATGTCGCTTCCTGTTTCATTGGCTCCTCTCCCTCGTTCTGCCTGGGACAGCCTGGAGTCGTTCCCTTGCATGGATCATCAGTATGTGTCTGCTAAATGTAAGACGGATTCTTCAAGGCAAGTTTCGTAGAAGATCAAAACTCGGAAGGGTTTTACAACAGATTCTTTGTGGTCCCGAAATCATCAGGGGGCTGAAGGCCAGTTTTGGATGTAAGCGCTTTGAATCATTTCGTCCTCAAGACGAAATTCCACATGGAGATCAATCAGTCGATGATGTCTGCCATCCATCAGGGGGCTAGATGGTGACCTTGAATATGAAGGGTGCATATTTTCACATCCCTGTCCATCTGGATTCCAGAAAGTTTCTCCATTTTGTTTTTCAAGGAAAGGTTCTCCAATTCCCGGCATTATGCTTTGGCCTGTCAATAGTACCATACTGGCTCCGCTGGCAAAGTGGCTTCATCTGTTGGGAGTAAATAATAATAATAATAAAAATAATTATAATAATATCCCTAATTTCAGCTCATGCCATATACATAGAATATACAAAATACCAGACAGTAACATACACAATCCAGATGCATGATAAAAATGATTAAACAGCAATATCCACACTGTTGCTGAAGTAGTATAAAAGATAGTAATCATAATACTGGTATTAACAGCAATAATATTGGAGAAAAGCAGATATAAACATAAATTTCAGCTAGAGACCTTAGGTGGTTACAGTAGTCAAGTCCAGAGAGCTAAATACAAAAATTGAATGTAGAAAACTTTAACTTGATAATATTCACAGTTTTAATGGAAAAGTAAAATATCAGCACTAACAATAACCATATAATAAATATAATAATAATGACAGATTCTGCAGAAGACACACCTTACCAAGACAGAGATTAAGTCAGTTAGGGAACAAACGCTTCATTTTCAATCTTTCCCACAATTTAGATCTTCCTTCACTCATTAGGATGCTTTGTATGAGCGAATTGCTGCTGTTTCTCACTCGAGATTTCAGACTGAACGTTGTTTGCCTTTCAATGATTTTTATGTTGTCCGGGTGGTTTTCTATGAACATCTGTGTGGAGGAGTGGTAGCGAGGAGTGTTTGTGAGGCATCTCAAAATGTCATTGTGCACAACAATGATATGGCTCATAGTCTCTCCGGTATAGTCCGTCCAGTGGGAACACCCATAAATACTGTAGCAATACGAGCGGAAGAGCAGCAGTTTCACGTCTCGGTGACAGAAGGCAAACCTCCTTGCAATCATGTTGCCAGTTGCACATAGTATACAACGCCTCTGTTCAATGTCTGCTGTATCTTTTAGGACGTCCATGATAATGTGACCCAAATACGGAATTTCGTGCATGAATTGCAGCCAATGATTTCCGAGGAAAATTTGTGGTTCTGCAATATGCTTAAGCAATCTCGGGAGCAGTGACGTGCACTGGGTCTTGGTTTCGTTGTATAGGATATCAAATTCCTCTGCATATAGGCGGCAAGAGTCGATTGGAGACCTTGCACTGATGGGGAAATCAAAACCATATCGTCAGCGTAACAGAGGTTGTTTGTAGTTGTTTCACTGAGTGCATCTGATTGGTAGTGAGTTCAGTTTGACATTCAAGGCATCTGTGTACGTATTAAACAGGTATGGGGAGAGAATAGAATGCTCCCTAGCCGAAGCCCGTTTAGGGAACCGAAGATATACGATAATACGTTAACCTATTTGACACAGAATTGCTGTGTGGAGAACCTACTACACTAGCGATGGTGGCCCCGCCACAAAATTTAGAATATTTTGACTGCCAGAGTAGGAAGCTTGCAGCTACATGGTAAGTATGTGTAAAATCTAATTTTATTATAAAAATGCCATTTTTGAAAAGGATGATCTCACACCCTATGGAGGAGTTATGGGAGTTCCATTTGACAATGTCCTTAAGGATTGAGAGAGAGAGAGAGAGAGAGAGAGAGAGAGAGAGTAAGTTTCGTGGTTTGTATTGACGTTGAGATGTGTAGTATGTATTTGTGTTTTGGTTTTCCATAAGAGAGAGAGAGAGAGAGAGAGAGAGAGAGAGAGAGAGAGAGAGAGAGAGAGAGAGAGAGAGATGGATGGTTAACGATTGAATTGGCCGTTGGTGAGTTCTGGGTTGTCTGCTGGTGCAGGTGGAGTTAGTTGTTAAGATCAAAGTTTTGAGTCAGAGCCTGTGAGGGTCAATATTGTCGACAGCAGTCTATGAAGAATGTTGAAGACTTTTAAAGTCAGTTAAGTTGAGTGTTATTGATTTGTTGTTAGTTGTTGTTAAGTTTGATGTTGTTGCTTGGAGTTGTTGTGCCTGTGTTGTTAGATTTACTGTGCTTATGAATTTCTGTTGAGTTATGTGTGAGTTATTGAGGGTTGTTGTTGGTGAGCTGTTGTGATTCCTTGGTGTTGTTAGCGGGTGTGTGTGTTGCCTTTTTGTGTTGTTATTTTTTTGTGTTAGTGATTGTTTGTGCAGTGGTCTTTTGTTGTGGTTGTATTCCTTGTTTGTTGTTGTGTTGGTGAGTTGTGGTTGTGTTCTTTGTTTGTTTGTTTTGTTGTTGAGTTGTGGTTGTATTCCTTGTATGCTTGCTGTGTTGTTGAGTTGTGGTTGTATTCCTTGTTTGTTGTTGTGTTGTGGGGTTGTGGTCCTTGGCTTTTTTGTGTGTTGTTGTTGTGGGGTGGGGTTGTGGTGCTTGGTTGTTGTCTTTGTTGTTGATGGTGTCTCAGTGACCTCGACCAGCGGACAGCACAGCATAGCCTGAGTATCTGGAGTTGAGTGAGTATATGTGTTTGTGTTTTTGTTCTGTGTGTATGTAGGTCAATTGTTGAGTACGTATTCCGTAGTGTAAAGAGGAAAGTGTGGCTGAGGGTGAGTTTGGCAGCCGGATTGGTTAAGTTTATGTTGGGGGGGGTGGAGTTTTGCCTGCTTTTTTTTGAGCCTGTGATCCCACCACAACCCAAGCAGAGGGTAAAGTATCGGTATATAGCCATGCTGATAGATATGGCAGCATCAAGAGTCTGCCCCTCAGATATAACCAGGTCAGTGAGCCCAGAATCAGCATTGGGTCTTAGGAATGGACCGTTGCTGGGTTCCTCCTCTCTTTCCTAGAGAGATGGTAGATGCTGCATAGAGCTGAAGACAGTGATCATCTTGTCCACCAGGCAGTTGCCAAGACATCCGGGCCGTCTCGTGCAACTGCAGCTAGGCCTCAGAGCCAGACTAGCTTTTCCTCCGTCCCCAAGAAGACTCCTCCTTCTAGAGGGGTCTGAGGAAAGGCACAGCCTGACTCCTTCGCTCTGAAAGGGAGTCATCAGCCCCCCTCTCAGCACCCCTTCTCTCGCCGGAAGGGAGGTAAGCGAAAGAGTAAGAAGGGGAAACGCTAGGGACAGCGTTCCCCCTCAGCTGTTGCCATCATTGTTGGCGGGGGGTGGTGGGGTTACCTGGTGAGCCATTGGGCAACATGGGAGCGCTACAGAGCCGAGACCTGGGTTGTAGATGTCCTTTGGGAGGGATATCTTCTTCCCTTCAAGGTGAGCCCACCCCTCACTGACCATCCGGTCCAACTTCAGACATACATCCTTGGTTCTGCCAAGGATCTGGCGCTGAAAGAAGAAGTGCCATCAATGCTGAGTAAGATAGCTGGGGAAGTCATTCAAGATCTGTCACCAGTGTTCAACAACCGACTTTTTAGGTGGTGAAGGCTACGGGGGCGGAAACCAGTGACTGATCTCTCTCCCCTGAACTGTTTTGTTCGCCAGACTTGGTTCAAGATGGAGACGGTATCATGTTCTGTGCTCTCCCCTATCAGGGAGAATGACTTCATGCTTTCGTTGGACCTGAAGGATGCGTATTTTTAGATACCCATCCATCATTCCTCCAAGAAGTACTTTTGTTTTATCCTAGAGGGGACGGTGTTCCAATTCAGGGCACTGGTTTGGACTTTCGACTGCCCCTCAGGTGTTCACGCGAGTGTTCACCTTGGTGTCAGCTTGGGCCCACTCAGTCAGGATACGCCTCTTGAGGTATCTCGATGACTGGCTAGTCCTGGCAAGCTTGCTCTCGCATTTGCTACAGGACAGGGATCGACTTCTTGATTTTTATTACTATCTAGGGATCGTGATAAATTTTGAAAAGTCAAATCTCATTCCCAAGCAGAGGATAAAGTACCCGGGCATACTGATCGACGCAGTAGCAGTCTTCCCCGCAGACTCAAGGATCAGCAAGTTCAGGAAGGCAGCTTAACTGTTTGTCTTGATAAGAACAGCCAACTCGGTTTTGGCAAGTCGAGATCGGTCACCTGTCGTCACTAGAGAAGTTAGTCCCTCACAGGCGTCTTCAATTGCGGTCTCTGCAATGGAGACTAAAGGAGTATTGGTCACAGGCTCGAGATCCTCAATCCCTCCTCATTCCTCTAATGGAGGAAGTAAGGAAGGATTTAGCCTGGTGGCTAGATGACAGGAACCTCTTACTAGGAGTGGAGTTGCAGACTCCCCTTCAGACATGCTTCTGTTCTCAGATGCATTGAATGAGGGTTTAGGCGCACACCTGGAGGAGTTGATGACTGCAGTGGTGTGGAATCGACATGACAAGCACCTTCATATCAACTTTCTGGAACTCAAAGCGTCTTTCTTAGCTCTCCAAGAGTTCCGGGATAGAGTGATGGGACACTCCATCTTGTTGATGAGCGACAGCACCACAGTGGTGGCATATGTCACAAACAGGTAGGCTTAGTGTCTCTTCCGTTGCATCAGTTGACAGTGCAGGTGCATAAGTGGGCTGCAGCGCACTCGGTGTAGCTGTCAGCCAGATACAATCCAGGCAAGAGGAATGTAGTGGCAGACAAGCTCAGCCGTCAGAATCAGGTGATAAGGACCAAATGGTTTCTACACCCAGACGTGGCAGAAAGGCTGTTCGACCTGTGGGGTTGTCCAGTGGTGGGCCTGTTCACCACCTGGCACAACAGAAAACTTCCAGGTTTCTTCTCCATCGTGCCAGACCCATGGCCAGCTGCAGAGGACGCGTTCCAACATCCGTTGGACAACCTCGAAGTGGTGGTCGCCAGCAATCCTCGGATGATCCTGGTAGCTCATATCCCAATCTGTTGGCTCTTCTCACTGAGGCACCTTGAGAGATACCCCTGTGGCACAACCTTCTGTATGAACCGCACATAGAACGGTACCACTTAGCAGAACAGTCCCTATGTCTTCACGGTTGGCGGTTATCCACCATCTCTAGTGAGCAAGAGGATTTTCTTGCCTAGCAGCAACAGAGATGGTGGGATACCTCAGACAGTCATCTGCAGCTGTGTACCAGGGAAACTGGTCTGTCTTCTGTGGTTGTTGTCGTGAACAGGGTCTATCTCTGTTCAGAGCCGCTCTTCAACAGATCGTGGATTTCCTAGTCTTTCTTCGCCGAGAGAAGCTCCTCTCTGTCTCTGCAGTTAAGGGCTACAGGTCTGCCTTGGCCTTGGTCCTGATCTTGCAAGGAGTAGATACTTCCTCTTCTATTGAAATATCTCTTCTTAGGAGGAGCTTTGGGAGGTCTTGCCCACCCAGAGAACTCAGGCCCCCTGAGTGTGATGTGACTCTTGTCTTAAGGAGCTTGGCTCGTGAACCCTAAGAGCCTCTTCGAGAGTCGTCAGACAGGGCTCTGATCCTTAAGACCATCTTTTTGCTTGCCCTGGTATTGACGAAGTAAGTGAGCTTCATGGTCTCTCTTACAATGTTAAACACTCAAGGGGATGGGGATCTCTTTTGCTCGATTTCATCCCATATTTTGTTGCGAAGACTCAGAATCCTTCGGTCCCTGACGATAGATTCGAGTCCTTTACGATCCCCTCCCTAGAGGACTTTTGTGGTAATGACCGAGATGAGATGCTACTTTGTCCCATTAGAGTGCTACGGCGCCATCTGAAGAGAACTTAGCATCTCCGGTCTAAGTGTCGATTCCTCTTCATTAGCACCAGCTTGACCAAGAAAGTAGGTGTCCAAAAACACTATCCCTTTTTGGCTTCGTGAGGTGATTAGGAAAGCGTACTCCTCCGAAGGTAGATTTGACACTGGTACCTTTCGTCTGAGAGCCCATGCAAGAACCTGTTAGTTCCACAGGTACTGAAAGGAGGGGTTTCATCCAACCAGACCACATTTACCTCTTTCTACCTTTGGGATATTGCTCATAGGTCCTTGGATACTTTTTCCTTGGGACCCGTGGTGGCTGCTCAACAAGTTGTGTAGCTTACCCAGCTCCTCTAACTGGACAAAGTTGCATCTTGCCTTGTGTAACCATTTAAATGGGTGTGAATGAGAGTGTGACTGGCTTCTCTTCAGACAGAAAGCTGTGGTCGTCACATGTTGGAAAGGGTGGTTGATGCAAGTAAGCTATATTACTAAGCTCCATTCTTTCCCTTTCATTAGGGTATAGAAGCAAATATCCATCTTTTCCCTAACAAACAAGGGGGAAAGAGGACATTGGCAAGATTCACCCCCTCCCCCCCTCCCTCGGTCTTATGACCTGTTTGGGAATCTTGGTTGGGCAAACACCAGTCTGTTCACAAGAGTATCAGATTCCTCACACCAATCAGTGAGTCTTCCTTATGTAAAGGACCGATGGTTTGTATTATGTGTACGAACAAATCCCAAATTTTAAAAGTAAATTGTAATTTTCCTAGCTATACAAACCTGAGGTCCTTTCACATTTATGCCCTCCTCATGCCACCCCTTAATCTGTTCGTGGGCCTAAAGCAAAGTGGAATGTTTACATCTGGTGGGGAGGACTCCTAACTAGGGAGCAAGCAGTTACTGCCTAACTACCTTGTTATTCTCTTACAACCAATTTCTAATATACTCAGGAAGTAATTCCTTACGTAAAGGACCTCAGGTTTGTATAGTTAGGAAAAATACAATTAATTTTTAAAAATTATGATATTCTGTAATAATACTTGAGTGATTTTTCTTCGTCTGTATGTTAGCGAGATGTTTCCCTTGTCTTTTCCTCATTGGCATGATGAAATTCTTGCCGAAACATACATAAACATACTTGAAAGCAGACGAATGTCAGACGTGAAATGGAACGTGTAGACTACTTGACGTCTGTGATCGCACTAAATGACTTTGTAGCTTGAGCGTTGAGCCTGAAGTCTCCTTCTCGACTCGGGAATGTCTACAGATGCCATTTCTCCCAATTTCTTTGACAATAATTATCAAAATTTACGATAATAGAAGAAATATTGCATTTTCTTGTACGGATCAATGTTTTAGGCTTATTGAGTTACGTTAACTAATTACCCTGTAACTACGAAAGTAAGAGGAATTTTGACGAAATATTTCGTATACGTATTCTCAATTGCCATATGAAGCTCCATGAATTTTTTTCATGACTTTGCATTTTTCGCCCTATACCTCCATATATAGAGGTTCCGGCCGGCCCCCATTAAACTTCTCCTGTTTTATAATTAAGCCTCTTCTTTTTTGTATTACTTTTCTGCCTCAATCTTCCATACTGCTCACCAAAACCTCAGTTTTTTACATGGAACTTACCCAGTTCAGTGGTACCTCGACATACGAAAGGCTCAACTTAACAAAAAATTCCAGTTACGAAAGCAAATACGAAGATTTTTTTGGCTCTACATATGAAAATAGTTCAGGGCACGAAAGGTTGTTGCTGTAAAGTCCCGAGATTCGCCCGGACCACCGATAACAATTTTAAAACTCGCGTGCCGCCAACTGAGTAGACTCGCCACCATCCTCCCACTCTCCCGTTGGTTCCTGATGCTAGTCACTGCCATAAGATCCTGCTCTCCTATTGGTCAGCATCTCTCCCATGATCCCATCAGGCATCTACGTAGCAGTGTGCTTTTTCAGCCACTCACCAGCAGCATCATTATCGTAAGCACGCGGAATTCATTCGTTCTATACGATTTCGTTTATTAACGTAAATTCGTTATTGATTTCGTTGTAGTACTACTTTATCGTATTGTGTGGGAACTTTACTACATACATATACGGACTACATAACTTAATTATGTACAGTATATACGTAGTCATGAGTCCCAAGAAAGTTGAAGTAGGAAATAAAAGGATGCTCTCTTTGGAGACAAAAATGGAGATTATCAAGAAGTATGAAGCTGGCATGCGATTGAGTGTGATCGCCAAGGAATATGGTCGAAATCCGTCGACAATAGGCACCATCCTTAAGCAGAAGGAAGCCACCAAAGCAGCTACACTTTCCAAGGGCATGACTATTTTGTCTAGCAAGAGGAGCCACGTGCACGACAAGATGGAAAGGCTGCTTCTTGTCTGAATAAAAGACAAAGAAATCGCTGGCGATACGATAACCGATACGGCAATCTGTCACAAGGCCAGCGTTATTTTCATCAATTTGATTGCCCAGGCCGAAGACGACAGAGGAGAAGGGACATCGACGCCAACCCCAGAGTTCAAGGCTTCTCATGGGTGGTTCGAAAAATTCCGTAAACGGACTGGCATCCATTTGGTGGTGCGGCATGAGGAGGCGGGCAGCTCGGACACTAAAGCGGCCGAAGCCTTTATTAAGACGTTGGACGAGATGACAATCAAGGAAGGCTACAGTTCTCACCAAGTCTTCAGCTGTGATGAGACTGGCCTTTTTTGGAAAAAAAAGGCCTCGTTGGATGTACATCACGCAGGAAGAGAAGAAGCTACCCGGGCATAAGCCTATGAAAGACAGTCTTACGCTCGCACTTTGTTTGCACGCCAGTGGGGATTGTAATGTGAAGCCCCTACTTGTCTATCATTCAGAGACTCCTCGAGCCTTCAAGACCCACAAAGTGCTAAAGGAGAAGCTTCCAGTGATGTGGAGGGCTAATGCGAAAGCCTGGGTAACGAGACTTTTGTTCACAGAGTGGATAAATCTGTGTTTCGGCCTGACTGAAGAAATTCTTGGAAGAGAAGCGCCTCCCTCTGAAATGTCTGCTGTTGTTGGACAATGCCCCTGCTCACCCTCCTGGAATCGAGGAAGATATCCTAGCGGAGTATTCTTTTATCAAGGTTCTTTATCTTCTGCCTAACACCACCCCTCTCCTCCAGCCCATGGACCAGCAAGTGATATCGAACTTTAAGAAGCTGTATACGAAACATCTTTTAGAGATATTTCGACATCACTGATACCACAAACCTCACCTTGCGTGAATTTTGGAAGGAGCATTTTGATGTGATATGCATCCGACTTATCAATCAAGCTTGGCAGGAGGTTTCGATGCGAACCTTGAATTCTTCGTTGAGGAAACTCTGGCCTGATGTCGTATCCGCCTGAGACTTCGAGGGATTCGACGTGGGCAAAGCTGGTGCTGCAGATTCAGGAACAGTTGACGATCCTGAAACTGTTTTGCAACCAGATCTTGAAGAGATCGTTGCACTCAGCAAGTCCATGGGCTGGTCGTCGACGAGGACGACATCAATGACCTTCTCGAGGAGCACCAAGAGGAGCTTACGACGGATGACCTGAAGGAGTTGGAGGCCATGCAACATAACGTCGTTCAAGAATAGTTCTTTAGCAGGAGCGAGGAGGAGGAGGACGACCCTATGACAACGGCAGAAATTCAGGATGCTCTAGCTTTTTTCATAAGGTGCAATCATTTGTAGAAAAGAGACACCCCGAAAAGGCTTACACAAGTCGTATGCTTGCACAGTTCGATGAAGTTTGCCTGAGTCATTTCAGGAACATTGTGAAAAGTAGGCAGAAGCAATCTTCCTTGGATAGTTATTTTTTAAAGAGGCCTTTAGTAGGAGTAGGCAAAAAGGAAGATCCAATTGATACTATGAAAAAACAGAGAGTTGAAAGTGGTGAAGAAATAAAAAAAAAAAATAAAAAAAAGTATAAATAAGTAAAAAAAATGTAAAAATCAAAAAAAGAAAAAAAATTTAATCTTAAGTTTTTTGTAAAGTTAAGTGTCACATTTTTGTTAAAGTGTTTCGTAAAGTTTAGTTTATGTGTCCTGACATTTTTTAATGTGTTTCGTAAAGTTAAGTGTACGTACTATAAGAAGTTTTCTGCTGATTGTCCTCCTCCTTTATCGCCACTTTCGGAGATAGCCTCACTCGAAAGGTAAGGTTCCACATTTTACTACATACGTACGTATGTACGTACAGTATTTCTTGTATACCATGTACACTAATACAATTTATTTACAGGTACATACATATTAGTACTAGTACATATTAGGTTAGGTATTGAATGGTCCAAATTGTTGTACTATTTCATTGTTTATTGGTCAATTTAGCTATTATAGAAATTACTGGGATTTTTTTTGTAGGGCTTGGAACGGATTAGGCATTTTACATGTAAAATGCGGTTCAAGATACGAAAAGCTCATGTTACGAAGTCCGCCTCAGAACGGATTAATTTTGTATGTCGAGGTACCACTGTAATTATATAGGTAAGAGCTTCCTTCCTACGGCAGCCTTACAGTTAAAAATCTGCGGTAGCGCTAGTGTTGGTTATGGTGTAGCTGGAATGCCCCACCCACTACCTTGGCTTATATAGGGAACAACATTGTGTTGATGAGTTCATAGTTCTTGATGAAGTTCTCTGTTTTGTTTTGTGATAGCACATTCTTTCAAATGTCTGATTCTAGGAGAACTAGTGTTTGCATTTTTGCAGATGATATTAAGACCAGGTTATCTAAATCTTGTTATGATCCACATACCAGATGTGGTAAATGTAGAGGTCAAGAGTGCAGGAAAGAAATCACTTGTGCTGAATGTTGCGAATGGGACGACACGCAATGGTAAATTTTTAGGTCCCATCAGGACAAGATGGATATGAACAGAAAGAGGAAACCAGCTGCTAGGGCAGAAATTAAATCTAGTTTAAATGATGTTCAGGCTGCTGAATTAGTAGAAGATAGCATGATTGTTTTGCCTGTAATTCCTGTTGCTTCTTCAATCCTTTCTCCTCCTGCTCCTGTGCCATTAACTCCTATTCCAAGTTCACTTGCTCCCGATCCCAACACCATTGCAGCCTCAAATCAGAATTTGATAAGGAGTTTGAATTTTTAGCGAGTTTGATGATGGAACTTGGTGCTTCTGTTAAAGCCTTAATGGAAAAAGGCAGTCAATTTAGTGTTAGTGCAATGCACAGTGATTGTGTAGAGGAGGTGGCTGTCTGGCCCACCGGTGCTCCTAGACGAACATCACCGTCCCACTCCCCTACACCGGGGAGAAGACATATTAGAGGTCTAAGGCCGGGCGCTCATTGAGATGCAGGCAACACAGGCAATGCAGCACAGAGTATGGCAGAAAACTGCCTTTCACTATTTTAAATGGAAGCACATACATTGTCAAGCAGGGCAGCACAGCGCAGGAGCAGACCTGCTCTGGCCTGCGTCACACAGTGTTTGAAACGCAGTTTTCTGGGCACATGCGGCACAGGAAGTAACTTGCTCAGTAATCCTCACGATATCATCCTCTGACTGACAACGAGAGCGTACAGACATTTGATGATAATAGTTGTTTGGTCGAAGAAGGGAACCCACAACTCAGCACTGCTTCACGTTAAAATCCCGGACTCGACGATGAATTAGATGATGGCAGTGACAGTATTGTTGACCCTATAGCTCATGCAAGAGTAGCAAAGAAAAATCAGAATGATGTTACTGCTGTGCTCAAGGAATCGATCTTAATAAATCATGAAGAGAGAGTTAAACAGAGAGCACTTGATAGGAAAAAAATTTAGGTAAAATTTGGAAAGGAAGCATGAGATCCCCTTTATAATTTTTTCATGACCATGTACACAACGATGGCAAAAATGCCACCAGCCTTACAGCACAAGATAAAACGGAATGTCTTTCGTATAGTTTCAGACGCTGAAGAAACCTTGCTTGGCATGTCTCCTTATCCCAAAAACCATTCCTCCCACTCATCCTATGGTCCTACTTGTCATGCATATACACCTACTGATGCATCTACAACTGACATATCACAGTCTGTCCCTGTGCTTTCAGAACAGTATCAGGACACATCCCCTGATTTTCCACCAAATTATTATATGATGTGAAATTCATAATTATGTCGGATGATTTTTGTTAATTTCTGATGAATCTCTCGGAAAGACCTGAGTGCTTATAAACACTGTTTTCCCTGTTATTTTTCTTTATTAAGATTATCATTATAATGACATTATGGAGGCAGTATTGCAGGTCAAAAGAAAAGGGAATTGTTCATCAGTGGATATTTTCCTCCATTCCTATATTGCAGAAAGACAGACATGAAGGAAAATAAAACTGACATTAAAAACACAGCCAGTTTTTCTCTACCCCAGTTGGTTTTTGGGCGTTGCAACCTTCAGATGATATGTTACTTTGCATCATGATATGCACCTCATCAAATTGTTCTCAGCTTAATCTGAAATAATTCTTGAATCTTGCTTCACTGAACTCAGATGTTAAACCAAATGCACTTGGCCATGTACTCACTCGTCTACACAGTGATCTCTTTCCCCTACAAATGCACATTGTAAGAATACCCACTGTAATATTGTGGAATAAAGGTATTATTATTATTATTATTATTATTATTATTATTATTATTATTATTATTATTATTATTATTATTACAATAATAATAATAATAATAATAATAATAATAATAATAATAATAATAATAATAATAATAACAAAGTATTCTCGAATTCATTTTCCGAGTCAGATTCTGAGCTGAGGTTTCTCAGGTAATCATAAGCGGCAGTCATGATCACAGGTCCTGCATAGGATGACAGACTGCTTCTCAATGTGTGCACCACGCCTATGCTGCCCTTTGCTGACCTGCTCTGCCCTGCCCTGAGTCTGCCCTGCTCTGCCCTTCCCCATGTCTCAATGTGCGCCCGGCCTAAGGGAGACCAGTGGCATTTGCCCCCTCAGTTGAACCAGCGGGTGATCCCCAGGTGTCGACAGAGCGCCGCTGGAAAGGCCTCTCTTTTGGTGTTCATGATCTGTTGTGGCACTTTCAAGATGTCACGCCCCCTCAAGAGACAGTCCAAGGATATGGATAAGTCTCCTCCTAAGAGGACTAAAGAGGATGTCTTCTGTCTGCAACCTTCAGGTAGTTACGCTATGTCGCTTCCTGTTTCATTGGCTCCTCTCCCTCGTTCTGCCTGGGACAGCCTGGAGTCGTTCCCTTGCATGGATCATCAGTATGTGTCTGCTAAATGTAAGACGGATTCTTCAAGGTAAGTTTCGTAGATGATCAAAACTTGGAAGGGTTTTACAACAGATTCTTTGTGGTCCCGAAATCATCAGGGGGCTGAAGGCCAGTTTTGGATGTAAGCACTTTGAATCATTTCGTCCTCAAGACGAAATTCCACATGGAGATCAATCAGTGGATGATGTCTGCCATCCATCAGGGGGACTAGATAGTGACCTTGGATATGAAGGATGCATATTTTCACATCCTTGTCCATCTGGATTCCAGAAAGTTTCTCCATTTTGTTTTTCAAGGAAAGGTTCCCCAATTCCAGGCATTATGCTTTGGCCTGTCAACAGCGCCATAGGTCTTTACTCACATACTGGCTCCGCTGGCAAAGTGGCTTCATCTGTTGGGAGTAAATAATAATAATAAAAATAATTATAATAATATTCCTTATTTCAGCTCGGGCCATATACATAGAATATACAAAATACAGACAGTAACATACACAATCTAGATGCATGATAAAAATTAATAAATGGCAATATCCACACTGTTGCTGAAGTAGTATAAAAGATAGTAATCATAATACTGGTATTAACAGCAATAATATTGGAGAAAAAGATTATATAACATAAATTTCAGCTAGAGACCTTAGGTGGTTGCAGTAGTCAAGTCCAGAGGGCTAAATACAAAAATTGAATGTAGAAAAACTTTAACTTGATAGTATTCACAATATTAATGAAAAAGTAAAATATCAGCAATAACAATAACCATATAATAAATATAATAATAATGACAGATTCTGCAGAAGACACACCTTACCAAGACAGAGATTAAGGGGGCCGGCCGGAACCCCTATATATGGTGGTATAGGGCGAAAAATGCAAAGTCATGAAAAAATTCATGGAGCTTCATATGGCAATTGAGAATACGTATACGAAATATTTCGTCAAAATTCCTCTTACTTTCGTAGTTACAGGGTAATTAGTTATCGTAACTCAATAAGCCTAAAACATTGATCCGTACAAGAAAATGCAATATTTCTTCTATTATCGTAAATTTTGATAATTATTGTCAAAGAAATTGGGAGAAATGGCATCTGTAGACATTCCCCGAGTCGAGAAGGAGACTTCAGGCTCAGGTACCAAGTCCAGTCCTGATTTAGTGCGATCACAGACTTCAAGTAGTCTACACGTTCCATTTCACCTCTGCCATTCGCCCACTTTTACGTATGTTTATGTTTCGGCAAGAATTTCATCATGCCAATGAGAAAAAGACAAGGAAAACATCTCGCTAACATATAGACGAAGAAAAATCGCTCAAGTATTATTACAGAATATCATAATATATGCGTAGTTAGTGAAGAGAGAGGGGAGGGTTGCTTAGTAATGCCCCATCTTGCTTGACAGCACACGTCACACTATGCCCAAGGCTACGATCTTTGAGCAAAGAGATCTTCATTTATGATAAATAACAAAGTTTTGGTTTTTCAATACCCAAAATGGAATATGAAATTCATAATAATCATGATTTATTAAATTGTCTTTGTAAAAAAAGAGTACGCCTTCGAGTTTCACCTCTTGACATTCTCTTCCATTTTACGTTTGTTTATCTTTGTTTCGGGCAAGAATTTCATCATGCCAAAAAGGAAAATACAAGGAAAACATCTCGCTAACATACAGAAGAAGAAAATTTGCTGTAATAAGCTGAGTTAGTGAAGGGGAGAGAGAGAATTGCGTAGGAAGGAGTGCCCCATCTTGCCTCAAGCAGTGCCCCAGGCTGCGATATATGAGCAAAGGGATCATCATTTATGATTAAATTATGATAAATAAAATAGTTTTGGTTTATTAATACACAAAAAAGAAATATACATTCATAATAGTCATTATTTATTAACATTGTCTTTATAGAAATACGAAGGAAAACTTTGAACGCCTGTATCTCAAAACTATATTTATTGACCTTCAAAATCTATCTTCTCACTTAGTTTTAAAGCTATAACATTGGAATTTGGTATATAACTCAGAAAGACATTATAGAACAATCAAATCAAGCCCTTTTTTCCAATTTTTGTTTCGTATTTTTTTTATAAATTTTTTTCTCCTGATTTATAGGGTTTGTTTTTTTACCATATTGAAAAATTCATATCTAGCAAAAAAATGACTTTTAGAAAAAAAACTCTTCATTCGATTGGTAGAATTTGAAAAATGGTTATTTTCGGGATAAATCGCCCTAGCGTCACAAAACCGAAGGTCAGAGGCGAAAATCATATGTGGTTTGGAGATGTCCCAAGTCACCTTATTAAGTGGTATGAATATCAAAGTCCTGTCCTTAAACATGAGCATTAGCCGGCCGGCCCCCTTAAGTTATTAGGGAACAAACGCTTCTTTTTCCCATCTTTCCCATAATTTAGATCTTCTTCCTTCACTTCTTAGGATGCTTTGTATGAGCAAATTGCTGCCGTTTCTCCCTTGAGTTATCAGACTGAACATTGTTTGCCTTACAATGATTTCTGTGCTCAGCCTGTGTCACTCCATGAAATAGGTTCCTTTAGCACTATTTCTAAGGTAAAATGTTGCTATAATACCAGAGAACAGCTAAATTCGAAATGCCAGATTATTCTGGCTTGCTCACCTTTATTATAAGGTGTCGGTATGGTTTCTGGGGCGAGTGAAACCACTACCACAGGTCCTTTTCCATTTAGCCTCTCCCTACACCAAAAACCTCAAAAAGAGAGGAGCCGACCTAAGGCTCACTACCCGCTACCGTTACAGCTAGCGCCTCTGACATCATTCCTTTGATAGCACTGCTACGCTGCACACGAGTTTTTCTTTGCTGTGTTGTGTTTTTTGCTTATTGGAACCTTTAATTTCACCGTGGATCGTCAATCTGCTCCTGCATCCAAGTTAAGTACTGCTATTATAGTTGACACTATTTAGGGGCTGCCCTTGGCATATTTAACCGAATTATTTAGGTTTTTATGAGTCGACGGCCCACGCGGCGCCGGCCCCGAGCCACCACAGTTGCGCGCTCCTTTGTGTCTCCTCATTTCATGTCTCACGTGGTCTCTCATACCGAGTGAGCTCGATTATTTATGGCAGTATTGTTATGTTATTATTTGTGATGCATTATTGACGTCTTAGTCTCTACACGGGGGATTTTACCGAGCACGTGTTCTCGCTTCATAGCCTGTCGGAGCTCTACCAACCCAGTTTTCATGCATGTATGTTCCTTGTTGGTTAGGTCACCTTGTTAGGCTCTGTTATATTTCTGCTAGTCCTACTTTTAGTCCTAGCCTATCCTGGCCGCCTGTCCCGCGTTTATTCGTCACGACACTAGGCCAGCTGCTCGGAGTTACCAGGTCTTGACCACCCTTCCCGGTTGGTTCTACCTAGTCCCTCTAGGACGTTCCGCTTTCTCTTCACCTCATTTTATTACCCTTTCCCCCCGTGTAAATTGTACATTTTATTTTATTTCATATCTTTGAGTCGGCTCCGGTTGGCCTATAGGCCTTCCTTTCGCCTGGCCTTCTTCACCTCGTGTGTGTTCTCACCCAACCGTGAGAAGTCCAGACGATCATGTAGTAGCCACCATGCTGCCGCTCTCCTCTCCCTCCCCCCACGTCTCCCACCTAGGTGGGGTGATATCTCGCTCACGTTGTCGCTGACAGCCGATCCAAGTACCCCCTTGGGGGATGGAGGAAGGTCCCCATGGGGACCCACGGTGTGCGGGTGGTGCTACCCAGCCGTTCTCATCCCAGAGTAAGGGAGGAGCTCGGCTCGCCCCAGCCTCGGCCGGCCACCAGGATCGGGTGAGCTTGGCTCCCCTCGGCTCTCTTTAGTCACCCCCTCCCTCCTGCTCTGGGAGCCGGACTCCTTGAGGGTTTTGACTACTTGGAGGCTCCGGCGTCCGGCGGGATTACATTATTTCATGTATCACATTTATATTTTCCTGTATATTTGTCTTAGTTTAAGCTTTCGAAGCCAAGCTCCGCCACCTTACCCGATCTCTCCCATCTCGACACCCGGTACCTGCTTGGACTACTCCTTCTCCGGTGTATGGCAATAGTAGCTACCCTGATTCAGTAGTTTTCTGTTCACCGGAAACACTGTTAACTACTTGCTACTAGCTCTACCAGATTCTCCAGCATGGTACATGGCAAGAGAAGGCCGAGACGGGTATAATTCTAAAACACCGGAACACTCCGGTGTTATGGCATATCAACCGCATACATCGTCCGAATGGTTATCAATGGTACTCATGTATCATTCCCTTTACAGGCCACCCATTGTATGGAGACCGGCTGCAATGTCGTCCTCCAGGATCCCTGTAGGCACGATGTCTGCCGGACCCACGCCACCTGCGCAGTCCAACTAGAGGGTTCAGTAGTGTGGCACCACAAGAACTGTGTCACCTGCTACGATCTCGTGGAACGAGTCTCCTCTGATGTAAGTGACTCTCCGGCGTGTACATAATAATACAAGGTGGACCATTGTAATATATATGTCAATCATATGCCTCCTAAGTTAAGTTACAATAATAAGAGTTAAGTTTAAGTTTAACACTAACCCTTCTCTTACAGGGAGCCCAGTCTGTTCGGGATCCTGCTCTTTCCACCCTCAAGGTATGGGTGGGTGGCTTCGGGCGAAATGTAGCCAAGGCAAGACCCTATATCCTCTCCCAAGAGGAGACTTCGGCGCAGGAGGTTGCAGAAGAGGTTGCGGCACTAGATCTCGACGTCGAGCCCATGACGGTGGACGGCATGGGCAACGGTAAGGATGCTAGTGAGGCAAGCTTTGTAGGTGCTCAAGGTCTCCCCTTGAGTACATCTAGACCTTCTTCCCCTTCCTCTTCTACTTCCTTCCAGGGATAATCCCTGGGATTTCTATCAGCGTGACTCTAAATTGCTGCCAAAGCCCCTTCCTAGAAAGCCAAGTACCAGCCATGTCCATAAAACTCTGGCTCACCATCCCGGAGTGGACAAACCCAAACATGGGTCTCTCTCCAGAGGGTCGAAGACTAAGTCTTCCAGGGAAAGAGCCCACTCTTCCTCTGCTGACCCTGTGGCATCCACCTCTAAAGGTGCGATACCAAAGGTATTCAAGGAGAGGGCAGAGCCCCCATCCTTTGACCAGGAAGCATTCGCATCCAACATGATGCAACAAATGGGTAACATGGTTGGAAACTTGGTCAACACCAAGTTTCAAGAAATTCTGGAAAGGCTGGTCACACAGGAGACCATAGTCGCAGGTCTCCAGCAAGGCGTAGCATCGGGGCTTCAACAAGATGGCCAAGCAGCCCAAGGCCAGCTTATGCCGGACTCCTCCACTCTCCCTCCCTTCCACTCAAGTAACCCATGGAGGGTGGCTTCTTATGCACCTTTCGTAAACGGCATGCTTACAATTGAGGGCTGCGGAACTCGAAGGATTGAGGACTTTGAGTTCCACCCGCCAGGGTTGCAAGCCCCTTTCATAGGCTATGTCTGTCTCACGGAATCTGCCTTGATCAGGGAGGACAAGGTCCCAAAAGAGACGGTTATCCTCTCTCGGGACCAGGCACAACAAGCTTGGATCCGTAACCTGGATGAATGGCAGTGTGTAAACACTAAGGTTACGGCCTTCAGGAGTCCCTTCACAATTTTCACTGTGGAAGCAGAGACCCCATCCCGTTCACATCTAAAGTGACAGAACTCACTCTGCAAGCTGCAATGAGAGATGAGCCTATGCCACAGCTCCGGGAGACGGAACCAACATCTCTTCTACTTCCCGGAACAGATGACCTCTGGGTAGACCTCCCAGCCACCTTCTCAGTTGGCAAACTCAAACCTGACTGTGCCATCTCTCTATTTAGTGAGAGACTACCCAGGCTGTCTCATGGGCTCATCCAGACAGAATTCAACGCTAGGACACGGCTTGCGAGGTCCCTCAACGTACTAGTCATGACGGAAGCAGCGGCTCTTAGCTATGCACAAGAGCCGTTGTTCAAGATCATTGCTAAGGCACAATTGTTAAGTATGAAATGTGACTTATATGATTTTGTTGGGGCTAGGAGGAACTGCAGGAAGCATGTCCTAGCAGAATCCACTATCAGGCATGAACCCAACAAACTCTTCGATATGGGGAGCGGATCTTTTTCCAGCCTCAGCGGTAAACGAGGTGCAACATGAGGCTGCTAGGTTGAACCAAAGCCTAAGGGTTCGGTGGGGATTAGTCTCTAAAAGGAAAACGGAGTCTTCCACATCGAATCCCAAAGCCAAGAAAAAGCCTAGGAAGTTCCAGCCCTTCCAGGCACCGCAGCAACAGGCTTTGGTTCAGGCAGTACAGGTTCCCCAACCATCAACCTCTAAGAGTCAACCGCAACAGCAGTTCGTGCTGTTGAGACAGCCCCAACAGTCGCAGGCGTCAACCTCCTTTGCTGTCTCCCCGGCCTTCAATCCCACCTTCGAAAGCCAAGCATTTCAGGCCTTCAATAGGTTCGGCAGGGGCAGCAGAGCTAGAGGCGCCTTTCATCAGTGAGGCGGCGGAAGGGCTACCAGCAGAGGCAGAGGTTCACGCGGAGGACGTGGAGGCCGCCCATCAGCAACCCAATGAGAACCTCCAGGTAGGAGGGAGGCTGTACCTCTTTCGTCAATGTTGGAGGTTCAGCAATTGGGCCCAAAGTATTGTGTCCAAAGGTCTGGGTTGGAGTTGGATCCAAGGTCCACCTCCACCCAACACCTTCTATCGAGAACCAACAGCGGAATTGATAGAGTATTCTCGTTTAAAAAGTAGTGTCAAGGGTCAAGCATTTAAAATTTCAAGGTCTCTTGTTCAGCATGCCAAAGAAAGATTCAGGCAAACGAAGAATAATCTTAGACTTGTCCCGTCTAAACTTATTCATTCATTGCGACAAGTTCAAGATGCTGACCATTTCACAGGTGCGGACCTTACTTCCCCATGGGGCCGTCACCACCTCTATAGATCTTACAGATGCCTACTATCATGTCCCGATAGTAAGACACTTCCGCCCGTTCCTAGGCTTCAAGTTAGGAAACCAAGCCCACTCCTTCAAGGTAATGCCCTTCGGGCTCAACATAGCCCCCAGGATATTTACAAAGTTGGCAGAAACAGTAGTCCAGGAACTAAGGTCTCAGGGGATCATGGTAGTAGCCTATCTGGACGATTGGCTTGTGTGGACCTCAAGCATCGAAGCTTGCCGCAAAGCAACCACCATGGTCATCCATTTTCTGGAATACCTAGGAATCCAGATAAACAGGACAAAGTCCCGGCTAACCCCAGCGTCCCGTTTCCAGTGGCTGGGAATTCATTGGGATTTGGATTCACATACTCTATCAATCCCGCCGCTGAAAAGGAGAGAAATAGCCAAGGCAACCAGACAATTTCTCAAGTGCAAACAGACGTCCCGGAGAAACCAAGAAAGGATCTTAGGTTCTCTCCAATTCGCTTCAGTGACGGACATCCTGTTGAAAGCCAAACTGAAAGATATAAATCGAGTTTGGCGTTCGAAAGCGAACAAAAGATTCCGGGACAGATTAGCTCCGATTCTGGCGATCTTACGGAAGCGTCTCCGTCCCTGGACGGAGGTCAAGAACTTGTCAAAGACAATTCCACTACAGTTCCCTCCGCCGGCCTTAGTGATCCACACAGATGCATCACTAACAGGTTGGGGAGGGTACTCACAGTACAAGAAGGTACAAGGAACATGGTCCATTCAATTCTGCCAGCTTCATATCAATGTGCTAGAAGCCATGGCAGTGTTCCTCACCCTGAAGAAATTTTGCCCAGCCAAGAAATCTCATATCAAGCTGGTGCTTGACAGTGCAGTGGTAGTACACTTCATCAACAAGGGAGGTTCCAAATCAAGCCACGTGAACCATGTCATGATAGCCATCTTTTCACTAGCAGGCAAGAACAAGTGGCACCTATCAGCCACTCACCTTGCCGGAATAAGGAAAGTGGGGGCAGATGCGCTATCACATTCAGTCCCACTGGAGTCCGAATGGTCCCTGGACAAGAAGTCATTCAGTTGGGTCTGTCAGCTAGTACCGGGGCTTCAGGTGGATCTCTTCGCCACGGAGTCGAACCACAAACTCCCTTGTTATGTGGCCCCCAACCTGGACCCTCTGGCTTATGCCACGGACGCGTTGGCTATAGATTGGAATCAATGGAACAAGATTTACCTTTTTCCTCCAGTGAATCTTCCCATGAAAGTTCTGAACAAGCTCAAGACATTCAAGGGTCATGTCGCTCTGATAGCTCCCAATTGGCCCAAGAGCAATTGGTTCCCACTTCTGCTGGAGTTGGGCCTCCGCCCTCAACGGATTCCCAACCCCAGACTATCACAGCTGGTGCAAACGCGGACTGTGTTCGCTTCCTTGGGAATTCAGAAAGCCCTAACTTTATGGACTTCATGAAGTTTGCAGCACAGAGGGATGCCGATATCGATCCTCAGAACATCATGTTCTTAGAATCTGATAAACGTGAATCAACCCTTCGTCAATATGATTCAGCAGTTAAAAAACTGGCTGCATTCCTGAAGGAATCTAATGCACAAACCATGACCACAAATCTTGCAATCACCTTTTTCAGGTCATTATTTGAAAAAGGTTTGGCAGCTAGTACCATCACTTCTACCAAATCAGCTCTGAAAAAGATTTTCCAATTCGGATTCAAGATAGATTTAATGGATTCATACTTTACATCTATCCCCAGAGCTTGTGCCAGGATCAGACCTACTGAGAGGCCCAAGTCAGTGTCATGGTTCTTAAATGATGTTCTTAAGTTAGCCTCAGATACTAACAATACCTCGTGTGACTAGCCCTATTGAGGAAAACACTATTCCTCATAAGTTTAGCCTCAGGAGCTAGAATTTCAGAACTGTCGGCCTTATCTAGAGTTTCTCCCTTCAGGAGAAGTGTTACTTTCTCCAGATTGCCAATTTCTTGCCAAAAATGAGGATCCATTAGATAGGTGGGCCCCCTGGAAAATTGTTTCGCTTCCACAGGACCCATCCTTATGTCCAGTCACTTCATTGAAAACTTACTTAGACAGGACAACCTTGAAATCTTCTGGACCTCTGTTTATTAGAGAAAAGGGTGGCACTATTTCCCTAAAAGGCATTAGGCAACAGATTTTATATTTTATCAAACAAGCCAACCCGCAGTCCTTCCCACGGGTTGATGATATTAGGACTATAGCTGCCTCAATTAACTTTTTCCAACATATGAAATTCGAAGATCTGAAGAAGTACACTAGCTGGAAATCTCCGACAGTATTCAAACGCCATTATCTTAAGTCCTTAGAACCCTTAAGTATCCAGCAGTAGCGGCGGGAAACACAGTTTCCCCTGATACTGCTGGAGATAGTAGTAAGTAGTCCAGCTTATGTCTCACCTTTGCCTTCTCCTTCCTACCGGCCTCATTAGCATTCTTGCCTTAGCCCAGTTACGTCACAGCCGTACTGGTCCTTGGTTGTAACATGTACATATTAATTAGTTCATAAGTACCTTTCATCTAAATGTATATTTACTATGATGACTTAAGTTTTATCTAGTTTTAAGGTTGTATAGTCATTATGTTACCTGTTTGTAACTTAATATAGATTATAATCAACTAACCTTAATTGTTTTTCATCTGCCCTTTTGAAAATATTTTGTGTACTTCCTCTTCCCAAGCTTGGCATTTTCTCTGGTACTGTTTCACGGAGTGACACAGGCTGAGCCCAGAAAAGGGATTTTGACGTAGGAAAAATCTATTTCTGGGCAAAGGACCTGTGTCGCCCAGTGAAATCCCACCCTTACCTTTTCCCCCCCTTGTGTAGACTAAGCTTGGGTGCTATCTGCAGGAATGACGTCAGAGGCGCTAGCTGTAACGGTAGCGGGTAGTGAGCCTTAGGTCGGCTCCTCTCTTTTTGAGGTTTTTGATGTAGGGAGAGGCTAAATGGAAAAGGACCTGTGGTAGTGGTTTCACTCGCCCCAGAAACCATACCGACACCTTATAATAAAGGTGAGCGAGCCAGAATAATCTGGCATTTCCAATTTAGCTGTTCTCTGGTATTATAGCAACATTTTACCTTAGAAATAGTGCTAAAGGAACCTATTTCATTGGACGACACTGGTCCTTTGCCCAGAAATAGATTTTTCCTACGTCAAAATCCCTTTTTTAAGTTGTCCAGGGGGTTTTCTATGAACATCTGTGTGGAGGAGTGGCAGCAAGGAGTGTTTATGAGGCATCTCAAAATGTCATTGTGCACAACAATAATATGGCTCATGGTCTCTCGGGTATAGTCCATCCAGTGGGAACACCCATAAATACTGTAGCAATACGAGCAGAAGAGCAGCAGTTTCATGTCTTGGTGACAGAAGGCAAACCTCCTTGCAATCATGTTGCCAGTTGCACATAGTTTACGACACCTCTGTTCAATGTCTGCTGTATCTTTTAGAACGTCCATGATAATGTGACCCAAATACAGAAATTCGTGCATGAATTGCAGCCGATGATTTCCGAGGAAAATTTGTGGTTCTGCAATATGCTTAAGCAATCTCGGGAGCAGTGACATGCACTGGGTCTTGGTTTCGTTGTATAGGATATCAAATTCCTCTGCATATTGGCAGCAAGAGTCGATTGGAGACCTTGCACTGATGGGGAAATCAGAACCATATCATTGGCGTAACAGAGGTTGTTTGTAGTTGTTTCATTGACAGTGCATCTGATTGGGAGTGAGTTCAGTTTGACATTCAAGGCATCTGTGTATGTATTTAACAGGTATGGGGAGAGAATGCCCCCTAGCCGAAGCCCATTTAGGGAACCGAAGGTATACGATAATACGTTAACCCATTTGACACAGAATTGCTGTGTGGAGAACCTACTACACTAGCGATGGTGGCCCCACCACAAAATTTTGAATATTTTGACCGCCAGGGTAAGTATGTGTAAAATCTAATTTTATTTTAAAAATGTCATTTTTGAAAAGGATGATCTCACACCCTATGGAGGAGTTATGGGAGTTCCATTTGATAATGTCCTTGAGGATAGAGAGAGAGAGAGAGGAGAGAGAGAGAGAGAGAGAGAGAGAGAGAGATGAATGGCTAACAATTGAATTGGTTGTTGGTGAGTTCTGGGTTGTCTGCTGGTGCAGCTGGAGTTAGTTGTTAAGATCAGAGTTTTGAGTCAGAGACCGAAAGGGTCAAAAGTGTCAGCAGCAGTCTATGAAGAATGTTGAAGGCTTTTAAAGTCAGTTAAGTTGAGTGTTATTGATTTGTTGTTTAGTTGTTGTGATTCCTTGGTGTTGTTAGTGGGTGTGTGTTGCCTTTTTGTGTTGTTATTTTTTTGTTAGTGATTGTTTGTGCAGTGTTCTTTTGTTGTGGTTGTATTCCTTGTTTGTTGTTGTGTTGTTGAGTTGTGGTTGTGTTCCTTGTTTGTTTGCTTTGTTGTTGAGTTGTGGTTGTATTCCTTGTTTGTTTACTGTGTTGTTATGTTGTGGTTGTATTCCTTGTTTGTTGTTGTGTTGTTGAGTTGTGGTCCTTGGGTGTTGTGTTGTTGGGTTGTGGGGTTGTGGTGCTTGGTTGTTGTCTTTGTTGTTGGTGGTGTCTCAGTGACCTCGACCAGCGGACAGCACAGCATAGCTCTGAGTATCTGGAGTTGGGTGAGTATAAGTGTTTGTGTTTTTGTTCTGTGTGTATGTAGGTCAGTTGTCCTGCATGTATTCCGTAGTGTAAAGAGGAAAGTGTGGCTGAGGGTGAGTTTGACAGCCGGATTGGTTAAGTTTATGTGGGGGGGGGGGGGGGGGGGGAGATTTTGCCCGCTTGTGATCCCGCCACAACCCAAGCAGAGGGTAAAGTATCGGTATTTAGCAATGCTGATAGACATGGCAGCAGCAAGAGTCTGCCCCTCAGACTCGCATATCAGCAAGATCAGAGAAAAAATGCAGTTATTCCTGTCTCAATAGGAAGAACCACCTCAGCAGTGCCAAGTCATTCTGGGTCACCTGTCATCCTTGTTCAATATGTTGGGGTTTACTAGCCATAGACCTCTTTGCAACCTTGCACAATAGCTCCTGGCATTCTGTTGTTGTGCCAGATCCATGGACAGCAATAGAAGACACTTTCCAACACCCATGGGACAATCTACAAGGCCTATGCTTTTCTTCCATTTTGTTTGATTAGTTGGGTGATCAGCATGGTCATGGTCACCCCAAATTTCAGATGACCCTTGTTGCTACCACTTGCCGAGTGGTATCCAGACCTGCTAGCTCTATTTTCCTAGGTACCAAGAGAGATCCTGCTTGGTACAACCTGCTGTGCCAGCCGCTCATAGAGAGGTATCACCAGGCTGTGAGAGAACTGTCACTTCACACCTGAAGACTATCCACCATCTCTTGCGAGCAAGAGGTATTTTCTCGTCACAAAGCGACCGAGACGTCTGAATACCTTTGTAAATTTTCAGCGGCTGTGTACCAGAGGAAATGGGCCGTCTTCTGTTGTTGGTGATGTCGATGGGGTATCTCTCTGGTCGGATCTCCTCTTCAGCATGTCGCAGACTTTCTTGTCTTTCATCGCCAAGAGAAGTTTCTCTCCGTGTCAGTTTTCAGGGGCTACAGAGCTGCACTTGGACTAATCCTTTGTTTGAAGGGTGTCGACCTCTCTTCCTTGTGGAGATCTCCATGCTGTTGAGAAGCTTCAAACAGTCTTGCCCTCCCAGGGAATTCAGTCCCCCTGAGTGGGATGTGACTCTTGTCTCACAGAGCTCAACTTGTGCACCCTAGCCCTTATGAGAGTTGTCAGACAAGAGGGTTCTGACCTTTAAGACTGTGTTCTTGCTTACCCTGGCATTGGCAAAGAGAGTTGGTGAACTTCATGGACTTTCCTTCATTGTTAAACACTTGAAGGGATGAGAATCTGTCATGTTCTAGTTTGTCCCAGAATTCATAACAAAGACTCAGAATCCATCGGTTCCTGACCCCAGATTCAAGTTCTTTTTTATCCCCTTCCTAGAGGACTTTGCTGGTAGTGATCAAGACAATATACTACTGTGTCCAGTTCGAGTGTTGTGTTGTGGAGCTATCTAAAGAGGTTTCGAGATCTCCATCCTGAGTGTCGACGACTCTTTGTTAGTGCTGGCTCGACCAAGGAAGAGGTGTCTAAGAACAAGATTATTTTCTGGCTTGGTGACAAAATCAAAAGAGCATACTCTGCTTTTGACAAGGTAGTTAGGAGTACTTTCTGAGTAAGAGCTTTCAAGGTTAGGGGCATTGGTCTGTTCCTTGCATTTTGGAAGAACCTGTCGATTCCACAAATACTAAAGGTGGGAGTGTGTTCCATGAAAAACTACATTCACATCCTTCTACCTTCGTGACATTGCCCATGGGTTTATGGACATTTTTTTCCTTGGGTCCTCTAGTGGCCGGTCAACAAATTGTGTAACTCACCCAACTTCCCTAGAGAGACAGGTAGCATCTTGCTTAAGTTGCTCAGTCACAAAGAGAGTGTGAGTGAGTGACTGGCCTCCTTCTCTTCCCTTTATTCTTTTATACCCTTCCTCGCCTGTAGGGCTGAGGGAAGATTGGCGTGTGATGCAGGTGAGCTATATAATTGAGTACTGTACCCTGTCTATAATCTAGAAGTCTGTAGGTTAATAGGTGCATGGCCATCCCCTCTCTCTAGCAACGAAGAGTGGAGCTGACAATTAGATAAAACCATTGGTGTTATTATTCTTTTATTGTCTCTGACACGAGGGGTTCATCCAAACCCTTTTTGAGTAAATGATGCTATAAACATGCCCATTAATTCGCGCAAGGCCAGAAGACTGGCAGTTGAACATCACATAAGCTCAACAGGTCAGAGGCACAGGACTCCTTCCTCTGCTCTACATGACCAGGAAGGAGGCCCAGGTGAATTGAGGTACCAGTCAGTTCAGAGATTTACTCAGAATCCTTCCACCAACAAGTAAGTCTTCATATGTAAAGAACGAAGGATTATATTTGTTCAGGAATAGACTACAAATATTTTAAGTAATTTGCATTTTTCTGAACATGCAAACCTGAAGGTCTTTACATAAATGTCTCGCCTCAAGCCACCCCTCATTCTGCTACCTGAGCCAAAAGGTTAAAGTGAAGCATAAGGATGGGGTGGGTGGGACTCCCACCCTAACGTTGATAGTTAACCACTTTATTTGAAATTAAACGGCTGTTTTCCCAGCTTGCGCTGCAATTATATCCATATGTAAAGACCTTCTGGTTTGTATATTAGGAAAAATACACATTGCTTAAAATTTTTTTTAATTATTCCGCCTTTGCAGCATTGAAAACCAAAAAGGCTCTTTAATGTATTCACTTATTTATATATGTATACATTCATGTAGATTTTGGTTGGGCTGGAGTTAAATGTGAATATATTGCAATGTTGCGAGCCATGCATATGCAGATACACTAATCGAGGAAATGCTATAATATGAAATTTTCATAGTTATGCAAACATAAACCTTATATCATATCTCCCATCGCAGCCACCCCTCTTTGTTCATCAGGCCAAAACAAGAAGTGCTCAGTGATGGCATATGAGTGAGGGGATTTCCCTTACTCACTCTTCTTAACCACCACTTAACATATTTCCAACATGCACTTATAGATACTCCTTCATAAAAAGCTATGGTTCGTATAGCTCTGAAAAAAAGGTCATATTTGAAGAAATGTAGCAGCACATACCTTCCAAGATCCAAGACTGTCATCAGTGTTGCTGGTCATAATAGCTACTCATGTATTGTATCCACAATAACAATCAGTGAAACTAATTTGAAAACTTTCATCTCTCTTCAAATTACTATTCAATTCACCCTTACTATTTTTGCTTATTATTTTCTACCGCATCTGTGGATAATATGGTGTTATGTATAGCTGGATCACATATAATTAAGCATTTTGCTGTGTACTGTACCCTTCCAGCTGTTACCCCACAAAACTCTTATGCTGGTCTCTTGCATATTCTATTCTTGGCCTTTGATTTATTAATAAGATTTGTTCATAAGTAATTTGTATTGTAATGTTAAGCCAAGAAGGTTTACAGATGTGAGGTGGTGGGCGTCAATATTAACTGTTAATCTATTGTTGCATTGTTGCCTCTGGAATGTTTTGATGTTGTGTCTGGACAGCGATTGGTTGGATTGTATTCATGTTTGGATAGAACTATCAAATGCATGCTTTGTTAATCGGCCTGAGACCTTTATGGGAACCTGAATTGAATTTGAATTATTAATTTGCTGCTTCAGTTCTGGCATTATGTTTCCTAACTCTGTGTTGCATTGTTTGATTTCAGATTCTCCCTCAGAAGAACCTTCCTTCCTTCGTCAGTTTTGATTAGCATCAGGATTTTGGGAAATGCATGTTGTTTAATGGTACTACATGGAACATTACCAATAGCAATTCTTAAAGTGTATGAGACAACAGTGAATTATTGTATGCATATTTAACAAATTTAAACAACAAGTAAAATTTGTTTTGAATTCATACATCAGCAGTGAAATCTGGTTGTAGTCCTTCAAGATATTGTACTTAATTTTTAACAGATTTATTCAGTATTTATTTGTAAACAATTCTGTGTTAAGAGTTGTGAATTGAACACATTGTCATTACAGAGCAGGACAGGACATAAGGCTAAAATGAATCCAGAACATTCTTTAGAATTTCCTTTGAAAAGTGAAACTGAAGGTTTATTATCCCTGCCTTCCATAAATCAAGAAAACATCAACATGGCTGCCTTTAATGGAACCAGTAATGACGACTTTTTGTCTCCGGATCCATTAATGGACATCAAAATAGAACCAGAGGAATTCTGTGAGTCTAATGAAGTTGATGAATATTCATATGAAATTAATTCAACAGTGAATGAAAAACATCCACAAACTTGCAAAAAGGAAGTAAAACAAGAAAGAAGGAATAGTCACAATGGAGAGAAGCCTTTCAGATCAACTGACTGTGAGAAAGCATTTTACAAGAGAAATCCTACCAGAGAGAAATTCATATGCAATGACTGTGGGAAAACATTTTCCTTGAAACATAATCTTATAGTTCATATGAGAATCCATACGGGAGAAAAGCCATTCATTTGCAAGGAATGTGGGAAAGCATTTCCAAGGAAAGATCTTCTTACAGTTCATATAAGAATCCACACTGGAGAGAAGCCATTCATGTGCAAGGAATGTGGGAAAGCATTTCCCAGGAGACCAGATCTTATAGTTCATATGAGAATCCATACAGGAGAGAAGCCATTCACGTGCAAGGAATGTGGGAAAGCATTTCCTGCAAACCACGCCGTACAATTCATATGAGATTGCATACTGGAGAGAAGCCATTCATGTGCAAGGAATGTGGGAAAGCATTTTCCCAGAAACCACATCTTACAAGTCATATGAGAATCCATACCGGAGAGAAGCCATTCATGTGCAAGGAATGTGGGCAAGGATTTGCCTTTAAACCACATCTTACAAGTCATATGAGAATCCATACAGGAGAGAAGCCATTCACGTGCAAGGAATGTGGGAAAGCATTTTCCCACAAACAACATCTTACATGTCATATGAGATTGCATACTGAAGAGAAGCCATATATGTGCAAGGAATGTGGGAAAGCATTTTCCCAGAGATCAGATCTTACACGTCATATGAGATTGCATACTGGAGAGAAGCCATATATGTGCAACGAATGTGGGAAAGCATTTTCCCAGAAATCAAATCTTACAAATCATATGAGAATCCACACTGGAGAGAAACAATTCCTGTGCAAGGAATGTGGGAAAGCATTTTCCCAGAAATCAAGCCTCACACTTCATATGAGAATCCACACAGGAGAAAAGCCATTCATGTGCAAGGAATGTGATAAAGCATTTTCCCAGAGATCAGATCTTACACGTCATATGAGATTGCATACTGGAGAGAAGCCATTCATGTGCAAAGAATGTGATAAATCATTTTCCCACAAATCGAGTCTTACAAGTCATATGAGGTTGCATACTGGAGAGAAGCCATATATGTGCAAAGAATGTGGGAAAGGATTTTCCCAGAAATCAAATCTTACAAGTCATATGAGATTGCATACTAGAGAGGAAAAAGAAACAACATGATAAAATAAACCAGTTAAGGCAGAGATATCTCAAATGACCAAGTATATGAGAGATCAAAATCACTCACAAAATCTGCTCAAGAAAATAAGGAAAATAAAGAAAAAATACAGAATAGGGGATGAACAAATGAGTGGAAAATTGTCAGAACACCAAGCCAATATAAAGGCCCTAGCTTCACAAATAGGAAACAAACAACAGGAGATAAAAGTAAAACAGATATATAGGCAGTTTGGTGAAAATCCAAAGATTGTGTATAGGAAGATGACGAAAGAAACTGTAGAGGTATGAACACCACCAAGCAAGGAAGACCTAGAGAGATTTTGGAAGCCACTGTTTGAAGACCCTAGACAACACCAAGAGAATTCATGGATTGACACCATTAGGCAGAAGAACAACCAGAAATAGAAATGACACCAATAAGGTTCACCATCGAAAAAGTAACAAAACTATAAGCATATAATAATTTCAAGACACCAGGAATAGACAAGATCTCAAATTTATGGCTAAAAAAGATCACAGAACTACACCACACTTATATGCAAGCCTTTTAAGAATAGTAAAAGGAGAAGAATCACCAGAGTGGCTCACAATAGGAAGAACCAACCTTCTCCCTAAGAGCTCTGAGACTGAGCTCCCTAACAAATATAGGGCCATCTGCTGTCTATCAACAACCTACAAATGGGTCACAGGAGTCATAGCAGACGATATCTATGAACATCTAGATCAAGGAAAATATATGAAAAAAGAACAAAGGGGATGCACAAGAAACAAACTAGGTACTAAAGATCTGCTGCTAATAAACAAACATTATTAGAAGATTGTAAGAAAAGACAAAGGAATCTTAATATGGCTTGGATAGATTACAAGACGGCATTTGACACCGTGCCATGCACCTGGATATTCAAATGTATGGAATTATACAACATCAATGAGGAAATAAGATCTTTCTTGGCAGCACAGATGAGTAAGTGGAAGACCACTCTGTCTAAAGGGAAAGGATTCCCGAAACTTTGGTGTAAATAAAAAGAAGAAATGATCTCCAGTATTTTCGCTGTCCTGTTCATTGTTACACTTAAGCTTACCAGGAAGGAGGGCCAGATAGTAAATCCAGACATAAAGATCCAAAGAAGAATATTCCAGGGTGACAGCCTTTCACGACTTCTATTCTGCTTGAACATAGATCTGCTTAGTAAAATCTTGAACAACATTAACACTGGCTATGACCTAAGCAAAAGCAGAATCAGAAAAGAGAATAAAAGAGTGAACCACCTGGCCTGGAATTTGGGTTGGACAAGTAAGCCAAGAGTACAATAAAGAGAGGGAAGAGAGTAACATCAGAAGGTATAAAGGTAGAGGAAGGCATATTTGTTGAAGACCTGGCGGAGGATTCTGCATATAAGTACTTGGGAATAGAAGAAAACACTGGTATAGAACACAAGAAAGTGAGAGAAAAAAGAAAGAAAGAATACATCAGCCACTTAAAGAATTAACACCAAAGAACAAGATCACTGCCATAAACCAGCTGGTGATACCATTGGTGGCATATGGTTCTGGCATTGTAGACTGGCCACAAAGTGAGTTAGACAGGATGGATATTAAAAGATTCTCACCCTACATTAAGTCACATAGGACATAATATACCTCCCTCGTGGAGAAGTTGAATTAGGCCTGACTGAGATCAACCAGGCCTACAGGGCACCAATAGTAAGTATAGGGCAGTACTTGAAAAGTTCTGAGGACGAAAACATCAAAAAGATTGCCCAACTCCATAATGAAGCCCTGAGCCAACTAACATGAATAACTAAACAGGCTAAGAACTGCAGATCTGATAAAAGACACAGAGGATACCAACCAGATCAACAGCAACAATAGCCACGAAAACTAAGCAGAAATGCAGTGACAGAGAGGAGAGACTTAAAATGGAAAGGTAGAAAGACCATGGAAGGAAAGGAAGATTTCAAGAATTGGAAAAGTTACATTGACAAAGAAGAGTCACTTAGATGGATAGGAAATAGAGATCTAGTTTATGATGGAGAGACTGATAATAGGAGCCCAAGACCAAGGCCTCCTGACAAACGGCTTCAAGAAAATGCCAGGCATATCAGCAATTGACCAGTGTATGTTTTGTCATGCAGTGGTTGAGAGTGTTAGTCATCTGATATCAGCCTGCAAGACCCTGCTTGCAGATGGTCACTACACAAGCCCACCACAACAAGATCTGTAAATATATATTGGAAAATATGTAAAGAATACAGAATCGAAGTGAAAGGAAAAGTTTGGGAGCATGAACCAGATCCAATCACCTCCAATAGGGCTTTACCATCTTATATGAAAAGGAAATGCCAACAGGAAGATATATAGGCGGTGCTATGGACATGATATGTGATCTGGACAAGGAGGAATAAACAGCAAAGATTATAGATGTGACAGTAACCAGTGACTTTGGCCTCAATAGAGCTGAAAGGCATAAATAACAAAATACCAAGACCAGAACTGAAGGAAATAGAAAAAAATACCTTTAGTGGTAAGAGCAACAGGACTTATATAGAAAAATCTGAGAAAATATCTCCAGGGTATACAAAGTTGCCTAGTATAAATGAGGTGCAGATTGCTGCCCTCAAAGCAATGGTAAACACCTTGAAACGAGCCCTTAGATATATAAATTGAAAATTACGAATAACATAGTAAGCCAGAGAGAAACCACATTGTTGCTCTATATGTCAAAGAAGTTTTTCTCAACCAAGACAAGAGAATTCACACTAGAAGAAACTGTTTACTTGATCTCTGTTCAAGTAGTTTTTATTACATGATTTTATTTAACTAGACTCCTGCATCTGTTTTGAATGAAGGTGTCTCAATAGGTGTGTGAAAACTCATGCTAGAAAGAAGTCAGATCCCTTATCTGCACTTGGTTTCTGAGAAGTCTTTTTTTTCATTAGGTTTTTTCATTAGGTTCATCATAGAATGAATTTGTTAACTCTGAAGAAAGATGTCATTCTTCCACACGATGTTGAAACAGTTTTTCTTTTGTAGATTCATAACATATGTGAGTACTCATGGAGGATAGATATTGTTCTTTTACACTGCATGTTGTACTTTTGTCGTGTATTCTGCAAATCACAGTCTGTTTCTGAATGCCAGACTGTTTTTCAGGTGTCAAAATGCACAAGCAAAGTCACTCATCAGAGAGGATGTTCAGTTGCGCTGACAGATTTGTTAATGTTTTGCACCCCAAAGTAAGTTGCACTTGATGTGGAGATAATTATTGTGAACTTGTCTGCAAAATCTATATAAAAAAAGGCAACAGCAACCTAAGGGATGATAAAAAGAAAACCCATATTTATATTTTTGTGATCCAAATCATGACCATCATCATTGCTGTTATTCAAAGAAGAAAAGGAGAATCTAGAGAAGGGTCTCACTGAAAATGCAGATGAAGGCTCTTTATTTGCAGAGTCTTTATTAGAAGTCAAGGCAGAGCCAAAGTATTTTGGCCAAAGTGATTTTAATGCAAAATGGTTGTGTGACCTTTATGCAAATGTAAAATAAATTACTTTTAGTTTTTTCTTACAATTTTTCTCATTGAACACTGCACAGTGTTAGGTTAAGAAATTTTCCTTTCCCTTCTCCACTCTTCTTGCTCATGTGTATTTTTGTAAGATTTCCAAATAAAGGATTAGTATTATCTTTGGCTGACATGGTTTTCTTCCTTTTGTTATTCAGCATTGTGATATATGCACTTGTATATGTAGTTGTAAGCTTGAATATTTCCATGAAATGTTATTCTTAGTGGAAATAGAAAGGATTGATATCTTCATTATACTTCAGTGAAATTTAGGTGCAGTTTTATTTTATTATTTTTTATTATATGTTCTTGGTTTTAATATTCTACAAAGAAGGCATTATGATTTATACAAATGCTACAGCATTTGTATAAATCATAATGCCTTGTATTAGCTCACTAAACACAGTGGACTGTGTATTTTGTTTTAGGTTAACCAGTCTGAAGTGTTGAAACTGGACTTGTTTTGTAAAAGACTAAAGTAATGTATTATTCTGCTTAGATTTAGCTTTTGATTTTATTTCATTTCAATCTATAAATGTTTAAGATATTGGTAAATAATAAAAATAGTTTATTTATAAATAGAAACTTTCATTTGACCCCATTAAAACTTAAATAATATTGTATGCTGCCAAAAGTGATTGAATGCACCCTGATGTGGTCTGAATGCACTGAGTATCTGGTCCCAGTGCACCTCTTCCCAATTGAAGTGCATCTTTCCTTGCTGTCCCAATGCACTAACATCATTCACACAACAGCTGCCCTTTGGGGAACTGTACCTATAAAAGACTATGTTCACTTTGCAGGATTATTTCCTTTGATAAAGCAGATCAATTTAAAAAGTCTGAATGAAAACAGAATATTGTAAAACCATCAAAGACATCTTGCTACGAGGGAGAAGTTTAAAACTTGACTACCTTACCAGGTACAGTAGTACCTCGAGATACGAAAGGCTCTACTTATGAAAAATTCAAGATACGAAAGCCAATGCGAAAAATTTTACCGCTCTACATACAAAAAGTTTTCAAGATACGAAAGGTTGTTGCTGTAAAGTCCCGAGATTGGCCCAGACCACCGAGAACAATTTTAAAACTCCCGCGCCGCCAACTGAGTAAACTCGCCACCATCCTCCCGCTCTCCCATTGGTTCCTGATGCTAGTCACCCCATAAGGTCCTGCTCTCCTATTGGTCTGCATCTACCCCTTGTGCTTTAAGTATTCTATTGGTAAAAGGATCCTGTAAATTGAAAAACTTATTCATGCAATACATTTAATAAAAAAAATTAGGTAAAGATAGAATAAAGAATAGAAATGAATGGTTATTGTACTGTTTGGTAGTTTCAGTAGTTGAAGAGAGATAATGAAAATTTATAGCTTACTGTGTAAAGTGATTGCTTGGCGATCGTTCGATACTCGTAAGTGCTGGATGTAAACAGACGTTTGGAAGCTTTTTTTTTTTTTTTTTTTTATTATAGTTAATGGTTACTTAATAATTATTTGAAATGAGTACATGCAATGCATTTAATAAAAAAATTGTGAATTAGATATCATAAAATATAAAATGAATCAGACTGCCAACAAATACTATTTTTTAGAATTCTTCTTCTGTTTTATTATTACGTTACGTATACGTATGTTTCATTATAGCTGTCAGTAACTCGGTATCTCCATTAGGTAAAAATAAAATAAAGAATAGAAATGAATGGTTATTATACTGTTTGGTAGTTTCATTAGTTGAAGAGAGATACTAATGACTATTTATGGCTTACTGTGTGCTAGGAAAAATGATTGCTTGGCGCTCGTTCGATACTCGTAAGACGGGTAAGAGCTGAGTGTAAACAATCAATTGGAAGGTTTGTTTTTTGTTTGTTTGTGTATTATAGTTAATGATTAATTAATAATTATTTGAAATGAGTACATACTGATTATTTATACATTTTATTGGCATATTCTAAGCTTTTAGCTCTTAGATTTAGATGTCAGAATCATAGACTAGGCTACAGTAGCAACCGCTAACATAGGCTAGGCTTATTGCTAAGGGACATATGCTAAAGTCCTAATATATGCAGTAAAAATGGGGTTGAACATTACATGCAGTTGAATATTACTCAAGTATGTACAGTATTTTGCCTTTTTGGAGTCATATTTCTTCCGTCGGATCGGCATTGTAACCCTAGAACATGTGTTTTAGGCCTGGAAATATAATTTACTGGGGTGTTTCTGGAGGGCTTGGAACGGATTAGCCATTTTACATGTAAAATGTGTTCCAAGATACGAAAAACAGTTAACCTCTAAAAGAAATGACTGTGCTAACTACTCCTTGGGACCTGTGGTGGCTGCTCAGCAACTTGTGTAGCTCACCCGGCTCCTATTTATCTTTATAGAAGTAACTGCCCCTTTCTTTTATATTTGCCTTACTGTCTTTCAACTTTCAGATTCATCCCAGCATGATTTTGTGCTGGGTTGCGTCTCTTCCCTCATTTGAAAAAGCCCAGAAGTCTGGCAGCTGATCACGCAGTCTCTGTATTACTCCAATCAATTCATCAGAGGAAGACTTCTTTTAGCTGAAGATCTCTTGAAGACTTGAGTTTATCTATGTTTGCATGGTTTCTGCATCATGAAGTGTGGGGAAAAATATCTAAACTATTATCTTGACACTTGAGTTGAGGGGGAAGTTATCAATACCTAGTCCAAGTACCTACTATTATCCCAAATAACTGAAGGTATGGTTGAAGGCATATAGACAGCAGACTCGATATGCAATAATAAGCCACAAATAATTCTAGACCACTGGAGACCTGATCCAAATGTCAATATGAAACCAAGTTGTATCTTGTTCGAGATTTTAAGGTCTTGAGGTTATGGCAAAACTGTATGTACATTATAGAGAGAAAAATCTGTATCATTATTCTTAGCTTAAACCTCGGCAAAAGCCTCACATAAATGATATTTTTCTTTGGTTTGTACTTTTAATTTTTTCAAGGGTTTGTATGGCTGGCTACAGGGTTACAGGGTGTCCCTACAGGGTGTCAGCACTGCCATTCCTCTTAACTTTTCTCCTGACTAAAATATTCCAGAAAATCACTGGGTTACGCTCTGTGCTTCCTTCTACAACGCATTTCATTAGAGCGTAAATTTCCATAAGCTAACGTATTCCATCTTGAAGATAGTGGTCTGTATATGCGAGAGTTTTACAAAACTGATAGCCTTCGAGTTTCTGTAACTTTCCACAAGGTTATAAAGATTAAATTATCTCCTAGGACTGTCACGAAGTCAGATTATCCTCTATAGTAATATCATACAAAGAAAACAGTAATAAATATGTCAGGGAATTAAAATGATAGTGAAACTGATAAGGGTCACGGGATTACCAAGTGCAAATGTATTTTTATCTTTTTCTGCAGGGAGAAATTGGGTGTAATTCTTAAATAAATTAATGGAAATTACAACTGTTTATGATATATATCATTCCATTTTAATTATTCATACCCCCAGGGCTGCCTCTCGATTTCCTACCGTATCCTGGAATTTTAAGATTGGTAATTCTGAGTAACAAATATCGGTTTATTTCAACCTCGATTTTCGAATTCACACGATTTGAGCAAAACTCGAGACCACAAACTTTGAACCAGAAACAATTAATTTTATTCAATATGTCTCCAAAATTGCAAAATTCCGATTAAAACAACATTTAAAGGATTCATGATGTTTGATCCTTATAGTCCTTGATGCGTCATGAATCCCATCTTTGGAATATTTTAAACGAGAGAATTTTCAGCCTTTTCTATGTCACTTGCTCGCTTTTGGATCGAAAATATTAAAGTATTCCTTACGGGAATCAGTTAACTTCTTTAATTCATTCATTTTCGGAATTAATAGTTCGTCATTTGCCCTTGATTGAGTGTTGAAGCCCCTGATAATGTTGGCAAGCCTGCTTCCTCTCGGGATAAGGAGCAACCATTGATCGTCAGCAGAACGAAGAACTTCGTTGGTTTCTTCAAAACATTTTGCATTCTTCAAAACGTCCCCTTATTACGGTTCAGTTTTAGAGATATAGAACTTCCCTTATCATAGTTCATCATATACTGATAGAGGATTATTTGCGGTCTTGCTAAAACGATATATGATAGTTTCGTCTTTAAACGAGGCGAAAATAGCGGAGACGGAGACGTAAGACTACTACTACTTCAATTTACTTACTTGAAGGCGTATTTTATTTAGAGTTGAAAATACGTGAAATTAAGGAAAACTCGCTTCCATAATTGGCGCAGATTGATTTAGATGAATAAGGAACCATTCTGTATAAATTAAAAGTTGAGAACAAGAGAGAAATAAGGTAAACTTACTATGAATTAGTTACCCTTCAGTGACATCTTGGAAATATTTCATGAGACGACTCGACAAAATCTCGAATGAATATTTAATTTTTCTATAAAATATAGCAATTTTTTGGCTGAATTTTATATCGATACTTAATTTTATTAGAGTCAGCGTCCATAAATTGTTTAGTGATTGACTTTTGAAAGATGACTGGAAAAGGCAATAACGAATTAAAAGAAGAAATATCTGTGGTTTCGATCAGCAAGTCATTCCAATATTAACTCCTCCTCCGGCTTCAGAACACATCTCTGTTGGTAAGGCCGAGTCCAGAGGTCCTTCCTTCCCTCCATGCTTTTGCCTCTTTGTCAACGGAGAGATTTGGTGCACAAAAATATTCAAGTGTTTATTCGATATTTTGGTGTCTGTGTTTTCTTAGTTAAGTTTTTTACAGTATCACTTTGGTTAATTGTTTGAGTGTATGTATGTTTGTTTGTGCGTGTGTATGTGGATGCATACTAAATGTCTAACGACATTAGACAAAACGGACTTACTAGGTCTCCCATTGCCAATGAAGGTGATACCTTCAGGAATTTGAATCAGCCCTGTAGAATTCCTCTGTAGTTTTCAAGCACCCTCACTTTTCCTGCAAGAAAATGCATATACTATTAGATGGTTTTTAATGTATGAAACAATACAATTCAAAGTGGAATTCCCCCTGACAATCAAGTCTTCCTTTCAAATAATTTTGTTCTGGTTATAATCCTATGATGGCCACTTACTCTAATAAACTTGGATTATATTATATATATATATATATATATATATATATATATATATATATATATATATATATATATATATATATATACACATTGTATATATATTATATATATACTGTGACGAAGTGCCAAGTATCTGGTTACTACACTTGCCATTCATTAATTGTTACCTCACAACAGCCAGACACCTGAACCTTCATCACAGGTACTAAATACTCTAAAGACAACAGTGATCCCTTAAACAACTTACCAGTATTGCAGAAAATCAGACTAAGTTCATTACAACAGGTGTGAAGTAATCTCAGGTAATTAAATTAATTAAAGGGCATCACTCCATCAACAACTTTAAAAGTCTAAGTATATCCCGGATTTCAGAAGTGTAAGTACTTCCCTGGTTCTAACTCACTTCAAGTAAATTGAAGGAAGAAAACAGCTCAATTACCACCCTCTGTGTTTTCTACCTAAGGCTAAAGTATAATGATTATATTGCATTAATTTACTGGTGAAAAAGAAAACACTTATAAAAATTTTAAATACAAAACTTTATTATTAGACTGAAATTTTATAAGTGAAATTAACAATATCAGGGAAAATTACTGGTACTTGAAAAACAAAGCAAAGTTTAATTAATTCTTGAATCTATTAAGTAAAATTAAATAAAAAATTAATATATCACAAAATTCAAGAAAATTAATTCAATCAAAATTCAAAAGTGTTAGACAATAACTAAAATTTGGAAATTAATTCACAAGTGCTAAACAACAGTGAAACTTGAAAAGAATTCTAAGTAAATGCAAACTAATTCAATTAAATGTGCAACAATTAATAACTGAAAACAACTAAGTTAACTAAATTGTGAATGCAAATGAAAACACAGAAAAAGGTGTAAAATACCAAAATTGCACAGAATATAAAATAAAAACACACTTCAATAAGAAAAAAATAATAAATGCACACACACAAAAATCACTTCAAATGAAACCAACACTAAACATAAAATTTGCAATGTGTAAGAATTTAAATCATTTCACTCAAGCCAGTGTAACTATTAGTTCTCTAAACCATTGTAGCTATTAGTTGCAACTAATAAAAATAAGGCACACTTGTTTTACCTTGGTACCAATTTTCTTTCTGCTGCAGCTCATTTCACAATTTCACCACACAATTCACAATATTTCAAAATTGAAAAGGCACCGTTACACACTTGTACAATGTTTGTTCAGATTCCACAAAAACACTAAATAATACTAAATAACTAAGAAATATCAAATCTGAAATTTACGAGCAACCATTCAGTAAGTATAAAATCTTTACATTAATATGAACTCAAAAGTGGCATGCGAGAGAGAGAAGGAGATGTCTGAACGCCAGTGATTCAAAGTCTTTCATGAACGCTTTTGCTCTCCTCTTGTATGGGCAACTTCAAGAGACTGACGGGCTCAAAAATTTTGCATGTGAAAAAAGGTGCAATCCTTCTGGAAGCTTCAATATGACGTAACTTAACAGAAAAATAATGAAATCCACACGGGGTTATCGACAAAGACGTACAAGTATGAACCAGTCATGTGCGTTTCATGCTCTCTATATGTTCCAAACAGAAGTCGACCTCGAGATCTCTTAATCTGAGGTGATGACAAGTTATGGAAACAATTTGAGCTTCGAACAAACAAAGTCAATCTCTCTTTCTGTACATTCTACATTATATATACTTTTAACACATGTATTTGTGAAATCTGAACATGCATTTAGACCAACCTATGACTCTAAGCTAGCTAAGGAATCTGAAAAATGTTGCAAATCTCTTTTCTAACATTTCATACATTCAAGCGAGGAAATATGCATTATTAAAATACCAGCATCTAATATACCTCCCCCCAGAAAGATTAGTTATCACGGTGTTGAATCCATCAATTTGCAATGGGATAAATAATCAGGCAACTACATTGTTTTTGCCACTAATGTGCTGCACTCATAAGTTATACTGTTGCAAGCACAAAGACCACCTGGTCAGTCTTTGATTAAGATTTTTCATTACTGGATAAATGATAGTGGATTATGATCAGACAGCACTAAATTTTCTTCATTCCTAGGTCTGTTCACATAAACTGTAAACTTTTTCAATGCTGTGATTAAGGCTAAAGTTTCCTTCTCAATTGCCGAGTATACTTTCTGATGTTTTTTCAGTTTGAAGACATGAAGCACACAGGATGGTAGATGTTATTCTCATCTTCTTGAAGTAGAACAGTTCCAATGCCACAGTCAGAAGTATCAACTTGTATCACAAATTTCTTGTTGAAGTCTGGAGCTTGGAGTACTGGTCTTGAAGTTTAAAATGGCTTTACCTTCTCAAAGGATTCTTGACACTCTGGGGTCCAAACAAACTTAGCTTTTGGGACTAGTTAAGTCTGTCAAGGGAGCTACTATGGCTGAGAAATTTGGGCAGAAACGACAATAGAATCCAGCCATGCCTAAAAATCTCTGTAGCTGTCTCCTGTTAGTAGGTGGGGTAGCCTTACGGATAACTTCTACATTAGCATTTACTGGAGCAAAAAGGCCTTTCCCAACTTCAAAACCTAAGATACTACACAGTTGCTTTTCCAAACTCACTCTTCTCTAGTTGACTGTTAGTCCTGCTTCTTGTAGTTTCTTGAAAACTTTCTTTGGAATCTTCAGATGTTCTTCCCATGTTGTAAAGTAAATCACTATGTCATCCAGGTATACACCTACTCCTTCTATCAATCCTAGCAGTTGATCCATCACTCGTTGGAATGCTGCAGGTGCATTCATCAGACCAAAATGGCAGAACAGTATACTGATACAGTCCAAAAGGAGTAATAAAAGCTGACAGCAACTTAGCATTTTCATCTAAGGGAATTTGATAATATCCTTTCAACAAGTCTATCTTGGAAACAAACTTGGCTTGCCCAATATTATCAAGTAACTGATCTATGAGAGGCAAAGGATAATTGTCAGCCACGCTGATGGAATTCAGTTTCCTATAATCAATACACATTCTAAATGAACCTTCAGGTTTCTTCACTAAAACACATGGAGAACTGAAGTGACTTGACCTGAGTTCTACTAATCCATGTTGCAGTAAATATTCAACTTCTTTCCTCAAAACATCTCGATGATAAGCTGATAAGCGCCAAGCTCTTTGCTTGAATGGTTTTCCATCTTCTTGAAACTTGATCTCATGCTTTGTCAGATCAGTACGCCTAGGTACATCTGCAAAAATTTCTAATTACTTCACTTAAGTCTTCACCTTGTTCAACACTCAGATGTTTCAACTTATCCTCCAAATTTTCCAAAATTGAAGAATTATTCATCTTGCTTTCAGCTCCGAATTCGTAGCCATCATCGTCTTTTCTAGATGAAGTTGTTGTGTTATTAACACAGTTTCAGTTTCAGTTTCTGAGAAATAAGGTTTCAGTAGGTTCACATGTATCTTCCTTTGTCTCCTTCTTCTTTCTGGTGTTTCAATTACATAAGATCTATCACTTAACGTCTCAATTATCTTGTAAGAACCTTGAAATTTTTATTAGTGAAGGGAAATCTCTTGACAGGTAAGAACACTAACACTTGTTGACCAACACTAAAACTTCTTAGCTTAGTCTTAGCATCAAATCTCCTTTTTATTTTCTCTCGACTCACTTTCAAATTTTCTAAAGAGAATTTTCTAATCTCTTTCAACCTTTTCCTTAAGTTCTTTACATATTCTCCTTGGCTTTCCTCTTGGCTTTCTTCCCAATTTTCTGCAAGAATCTTCAACGGTCCTCTCATTTCTCTATCAAAAATCATTTCATTAGGTGAACATCCTATAGTTTCTTGATAAGCATTCCTAACTTCAAACAACATTAATGGTAAACCAACATTCCATTCTCTTCCTGACTCAGAACAGTAGTTTGTCAGCATACTTTTCAATGTTTAGTGGAACCTTTCTAAGGCACCTTGAGTTTTTTTTTTATGGATGATAGGCAATGGATAACTGTTGTTTCACCTAAACAAATTCATCACATTCTGGAATAACTTTGAAATAAAGTTGGTTCCTCTGTCACTGTACTATTTCTGGTATTCCAAACTTTGAGAAAAACTCCACAAGTTTTTCAGCAACTATCTTGGCAGATATGTTTCTAACAGGGATTGCCTCTGGGATATCTTGTCACAGGACACATTAATGTTAACAAATACTCATTTCCTTTCTTTGTCTTCGGCAGTGGTCCAACCATGTCTATAATCACTTTGCTAAACGGTTCTCCTCTAACTTCTATAGGTTGTAGGGGGCTATCTGGATGGTTTTATTCAGTTTTCCAGCTAACTGGCAGGTATGACACTCACAACAGAACCTGCTAATATCTTTGTGAAGTCCAGGCCAGAAAAAATATTTCATGATCTTCTCCACAGTCTTCCTGATTCCCATATGTCCAGACTCATGGGCTACTGCTACCACTTGCTTCGTCAATGTAGGTCTGATACTTCCTTATCAGCAAACCTTCCTTCAGATAATAACAGGTAGGAGTTTGTTGCATCTCTTCTCCACCAACAACTCTGAAGAACAAATCAGCCAAGGATGCATCCTTCTTCTGCAAGTCTATTAGCTTCTCTTTTGTCACTTGACCAACTTCAGGGGTTGAATTCTCAATATCTTCTAACTCACAGCTACTGTAGTTTCACTACTGTCTTCAGGAAACCTGAGTACTCTTCAACGTCCAGGAATTTCTGAGGAGGACTGGCGTTCAGTGGTTTGCCAGACGCCCCAGCTGATTAGTTTTCATGTCCAGAACTTGTAGTAGTGGTAATGAATCTTATAATCTTTATAATCTTTATAATCAGCTCTCTTTTTACTTAGTTTCCTGTCTGGAAGCTGTAGTAGCTGTATAGAATCTTTGTAATCAGCTCTCCTTTTGCTTAGTTTTTTGTTTGGAAGCTGTAGTAGTTGTACAGAATCTTTGTAATCAGCTCTCTTTTACTTAGTTTTTCTGTCTGGAAGCTGTAGTAGCTGTACAGAATCTTTGTAATCAGCTCTCTTGTACTTAGTTTTCCTGTCTGGAAGCTGTGGTAGTTGTACAGAATCTTTGTATCAGCTCTCTTTTTACTTAGTTTTCCTGTCTGGAAGCTGTAGTAGCTGTACTGAATCTTTGTAATCATCTCTCTCTTTTTACTTAGTTTTTTGTCTGGAAGTTGTAGTAGCTGTACTGAATCTTTGTAAACAGATCCCTTTTTACTTAGTTTTCCTGTCTGTAGCTGTAGTAGTTCAAGATGCTGAAAAGGAATTCATTAATGAAAGTTCAACAGCTCTCGCCTCTGATGCCCATGATAATAGTTTCGTGTGGTTGTCACACAACCTTCATCTTCAGTCCATGCTGGGTGAATATGCCTCAAAAATTATATGAAATAGGTTTACAGAGTTGAAACGTGATGTTCAAAGAACAAGCTTTCTCGTAAAACCACTCCCTTTAGATGACATCACGGTCGGTCGTGTAAGGAGTTCGTTGTACAAAACTGATTGTGAAATAACACATCATTTATTTCCTGATCTACACATAATAGTTCTCTGCATTCTTTATTCTCCTTGTTAGGAAAGTAATCTGTTTTAAAATAACACTCATCTCCTCATGGTTCCGCCCACAGAAAACAAAAACGTACACTTGAACACATCGTTTGGGGAATTTTCCGTTCAAATTCATGTGTTGTCAATGTGCCTCTGGGACAGTAGATTCTTCTTAACAAAGAACTTTCACTTTTGTCTCCGTGAGAGCTAATGCTGATGTCTATTATTTCAAAGAATGTCATTGTTCACTACATCCGTCTATCAACTATTTAAATATATAATATTATTAATAATATCAATTCAATATTATATTTGATTGTAGGATAAGGACTTTACTTTAAGTATTACCATTTCGTATTTAGAAACCACGTCTTGTTTGTTTTAGAGTGCTCAAAATATATTACATTCAGATTGGATTGCTTTCCATCATGAAATAGTTTTAGCAGAGTATTTCTCAAAAAAAACTTTTTACCAAAAGGACTTGTACAGAAAACTGTCAACAACCTTCTTTCCAAATCAGAGATGGAACCAGTGTAAATTTCCATGTTCCTAAACCTACCATGCCTGCTACGATACCTTTTTTTTCATTCGGATAGATTACAACTAAGGATGGTGAAAATCACTGAGAGCAAATTTGGCTTCCTCAAGCTCAATCTATTCCTATGAATCTTAAAATGATCAGTGGCTTTTTTTCACTTTTAAGGATATAAACTGGCAGGACTTCATAAGGTCTTGGAAGTATTGGCTTAGGAAAGGTTCACGCCAAGTTCGCCTATTACAGCCACTTGGGATTAAGTATAGGACAGGATCTAGGATTTCGAACCCTGAATTTTCTAATATCAGAATACACTCATCACAGTGCAAAATTCCCATTAAAAAAGAGCCCATTTTCCATTATTGGCACTACCAGCCAACTACATACTTGACTACTCCTGAGACGTTATATATTAAGCACCTCTCTCCCACTTTGAGTGCAAATACCTCCGCCGCTCCTCTCTTTCTGGCCTGATTTCTTGGGGCGTGTATGGCCGTTAAGCTGTCATTCTTCTTTGCTCTGCTCTCAAATAGGTTATTATTTAGTTATATATGTGTGTATTTTTTAATTTTTTTATGCGTAACTTAATGAAATATGTATTTTACTTATGGTATCATTTGCAGACAGGATGTGTTGAAGTCAGCATGGAACGTCTCTTTAAAATATAAATAAATGAATAAATATAAATAGATAAATAAAAATAAATGAATAAATATAAATAGATAAATAAAAAATAAATGAATTAATAACAGTAAATAACAATATATAAAAAATAATGTATTAAAATTAATAAATACAAATTAGATAAAATAAAACAAAAAATGAAAATGTATAAATAAATAAAAAAATTAATATACATAAAAATAAAATAAATAAATAAATAAATAAAAAATAGAATATAATAAATAAAATAAAAATGAATAAAATAAATAAAAATGATAAATCGATATAAATAAAATGGAAATTAAATAAATAAAATTACTAAATCGATAAACTTAAATTAGATAAATACACAAAATAAATAAAAAAAATAAAAAATAAAAAATAGATAAGTAAACAAAAATAGATAAATAACTAATTAAAAATAAATCAAACTATATAAAAATAAAATAAATAAAAAATGAATAATAGATATAGATAAAAACAATAAATAAATAAATAAATAATAAATACATTATAGAAATAAATAATTAATAAAAATAAATAAATATAAAAATAAAAATAGAAAATAAGTAATAAAAACATACATAAATGAAAATAAATAATAAATAAATAGAAAAAAATATTAAATAAATAAATATACAAATAAATAAAAAATGAGTAAAAGAAAAAAATTGATAAATAAAAATAAATAAATAAATGAATAAATAAAAATAACTAAATAAAGATAAATAGAAATAAATAAAGATAAATAGAAATAAATAAAAATAAATAAACAAATAGACAAATAACAATAAAATATATAATTAATAAATAATAATAAAAAATAATCAATAATAATAAATAACATTAATAAATATAAAATGAATGAAATTAAATAAAAATAAGTAAATAAATATAAATATAGTATAATAAATAGAATAAAGATATTATTTAGATAAATAAGAATAAATAAATAAATAAAATAAATAAAAACAAATAAATGGATAAATAAAAAATAAAATGAATAAAAACAATTGATAATAATAAATAATAAAAATAGATGAATAAATAATGATAAAAAACTAAATAAATAAATAAAGATAAAAAAAATAAATAAATAAATAAAAAATAAATAAAAGTAAAGAAAAATAATAATTAGAAATAGAAAAAATTAATAAATAAACAAATAAATAAAAACAAAAAATTAAAATATTTAAAAGATAAAAAGTAATTAAAACATTAAAATAATAAAAAGAATGCATTAAAAATAATTAAATAAATAAAAAACAAATCTATAAAATAAAAATATATAATATAAATATATAAAAATAGATAAATAAGAATAAATAACTACATAAATAAAAATAATATTAAACAATAGAAACAAATAAATAAATAAATAAAAATATGTAACTAAAAAACATATAAACATAAATAAATAAATAAAATAAATGAAAAAAGAAAAATAAATAAATAAACAAAATAAATAAAAAACAAATAAATTAAAAAACAAAATAAATAAATATATATATAAATAAAAATCAATCAAAGAATAAAAAATAAATAAAGCAAAGAAAAATAAATAAATTATAGAAATGGAATCAAACAAATAATTAAAAAGAAAAGGAAAAAAAAAAAAAAAAAAAAAAAAAAAAAAATAAATAAATTAAAATCCAGTAAAAACTAAATAGTTTAAATAAAAAATTAAATAAATAAAAATATATATAAACAAAATAAAATAAAAAAAAAAAAAAAAATAAAATACAAATAAATAAATTAAAGAATTAAAAATAAGATAATATAATTAAATAAATAAATAACAAAAATAAATAAAAAGTTAAATAAATAAAAAAGTAAATAAATAAATATAACAAACTAAATAAAAAAATAAATGAATTTAATTAACAAATAAAAAATAAATAAATAATAAATAGCTAAATAATACAAAATAATTAAAAACATAAAAAAATAAATAAATAATTAAATAGAAATGAAATAAGAAAATAAAATAAATAAGAAATTAAATAAGAATAAATAAATAAATAAAATAAATAAAAAATAAACAAATAAAAAGAAATGTAAAAATAAAATATTACAAAAAGAAAAAATAAAAAAACTAATGAAAATTGAAAATAAAACCTACAAAAGAAAAAGAAATAAATGAGAAAGGTCAATAAAAATAAGTAAATAAAGGACAAATAAAACTAAAAGATAAATAAATAAAAAGAAAAATAAATTAAAATAATAAAAAATACATATAAAAATAGGTAATCAGGAATTCAATAAATAAAAAAAAAATAATCAAAAAAAAATTATTAGAAAATTAATAATAACAAAAAAAATTATCATACTCAATAATAAATAAAAAGTAAAGTAAGTAAATAAAAGAAATAAATAAATAAAAATAATTAAATATTTATAAATAAAAATATTTTTAAAAACAAAAGTAAATGACAAAAAATAACTAATATAAATAAATGAGTAAGTAAATATGAAAAATAATAAATAGATGAAAATAAATAAAGATAATATAAATAAATATATAAACATAAATAAAAAATGAATAAAAATAAGTAAAAATAATAAAACTAAATAAAAATAAATAGAAATAAATGAAAATTAATCAATATCAAATGAAAATAAATAAAATAAATAAAAAAATAAATAAATACATTAATAAATAAAAAAAAACAAATAGATATATAAAAAAGTAATATATGAATAAATAAAAAATAAAAATAATTGAATAATTAAAATTAAACAAATATTTAATAAATGAATAATAAAACAATTAGAAAAAAGTAATTAATAAAAATGAATAAAAATATAGATAAAATGAAATATAAATAAAGAAGATAAATCCAAATAAAAATAAAGAAAAAATAGGAAAAACCAAATAAAAACTAAAAATCTTAATAAATAAATAAAATATAAATAATAATAGATAAAATAAATAAAAGATAAATAAAAAAAAAAATAAATAAAAAAAAAATAAATAAATATTAAAATAAAATATGAAACTAAAGAAATAAACAAAAAATAAATAAATAAATAAATATAAATAAATGAAAAATAAATAAATAAAAATAAATAAGCATAAATGAAATAAATAAGAATAAATAAAAATAAAAAAGAAAATAAACAAGAATAAATAGATAAATAAAAATAAGCAAAAATGAAAATAAATAAAAACAGTAAAAAAACTACTAAATAAACGAAATAAAAAAAAATAAATAAAAAGAAAGTGTAATGAAAACAAATAAGAATAAAAAAACAGTAAATAGCTAATTGGAAATATTTTACTCCCTTCAAATTCTCGAGCGATATCCAAATATTATAACCTGCCAGTAGATGAGCTAAATCCCCTTCTTCATACCATTCAATCGAGCTAGAATTTTGTAAGTGTTTAACAAAGATGTAGCGTACGACTTTTGAGGTTCTTTAAATAATATTGGAATAATACCTATTAAATTGTGATTGCTTCTTTTGTGGCTAATATCCCCGTTTAACTGCTTCAACGTAATCAGAGCATTTAGCCCCCTCCTCCCCAGCTACTTCAGCCACCTCGCCCACACCCTTTATAGGAAAATGAGGAAGTCCCGTGAGTGATTTAGCCACTGCGGGAAATTCTGCATTCATTTTAACAGTAAGAGGTATGTGCATGTCACTAACAGTTGTATCCAACTTACCATTACCCTCAAGGTTAGTATAATTATCTTCAATATTATCACAAACCTCCATTTCCATTTCATTGACCTCACATATATAACGGCGGGGGATAACGCAAAACGCCTTCATTTTTCGTCAATTAAAAAGACTCCATATCAAACTCGCGGCTAAAGGTAGTAACACCGATAAAATAGCGCCCTTTTTACGGCTTTTCAATATATTTTTCTTCTTAGCTACAGACGTTGTTTTCAAGGACACAAGATGAATTTCACGCCTACACTTTCTTAAGCGTTTAATGAATTTCTTATCTTGAGTTAGATTACCGCAAAGAAAATTTCTAAAAACTAACATGCTGGAACAGAAATTTGATGTGTATCAATTTTGGAATGATATACTATTAGAATAATATCCTCAAAGAATATATTTTCATTAAAAGTGTGAAATTTCATACCACACCAGGTGCTAATCCCAGGCAGAAAAATCGACTACCTGGATTAGCACCTTGGTGTTGAGGGACAATGGTTTTTTTCCCCACTTAGATAAATAAAAATAAATAGAAATAATTAAATAGTTAAAAATAAATACATAATTGAAAATGAATAAATAAATAAAAAATAAATGAATAAAAATAAAAGAATAAATGAATAGATAAAATACAATACTAAAAATTAATATATATTTCAAAATAAATATTATAAAATATCAAAATAAATTTTATAAAAATAAAATAAATAATAAATACATATAAATAAAAAATTAAACAAGAAAAAATAATAAATAAATAAAATTCAATAAATGAAAATGAAAATAATAAAAAATAATAAAAAATACACAAAAATATTATGTAAATAAATATAAATATGTAAAAAAAATGAAAAAAAATAAATATAAAAAATAAGTAAAGATAAATAGAAATGAATACATATGAATAAGTATAAAATAAAATTAATAAATATAAATAAAAATAAATGAATAAATAAATAAAATAAGCAGAAATATGAATAAATAAATAAGCAAAAAATTTAAATAGATAAAAATAAATAATAAATAAAAAATAATACTAAATATAAATAAAGAATAAATTAATAAATAAAAATGAAAAAATAGATAAATAAATAAACAAAGAAATAAAGATAAATAAATAAGGGATTAGAAATGAATAAATAAATAAACGAATATAGAAACAAAAAGTGAGCAAATATAAAAATAAAAATAAGTAAAAATCAAAAACAAAATAAATAAATAAAACTAAATGATTGAAAAATAAAAAATGAATGGATTAAATGAATAAAAATACATAAATAAAAAAACAATATAAATAAATCATTAAATAAAATAAATAAAATAAATAGGAAAATATATAAAAAAATAAAATTAAAAATAAATAACAAAAAGAAATCCAAAATATAAATAACAAAATAAATAAATAAATGAATAAATAAATAAATAATTAAATGTAAAATAAGTAAAAAAATAAAAATAAGTAAATAAAAATAAATAAATAAATATAAATACAATGAATAAATAATTAAATCAATAAAAGCAAATAAAAAAGTGAAACTAAACAATTAATAAATTAATAAAAACTAATAACTAAAAAATATATGAATAGAAATAAAAATAAATGAATAAATAACAAGATATAACTAAATAGATAAATAAATGAATAAAAAATTAATAAATAAATAAAGAAATAAAGATATAAAGATAAATAAACAAATAAAAATAAATAAATAAATAAATAAAAATAAAAAATAGATAAATATTAAATAAAATAAAAATAAATAAATAAATGAATAAATAAATAAAGAGAAATAAATAAAAATAAAGGAAAACCAAGTAAATAAAATAAAATTTAATCTATAAATAGAAATAAATGAAAAATAACTAAAAAAAATAATAATTAAATAAAAAATAAATAAATCATTCAATCAATGAATAAAATAAATAAATAAATAATTAATGAAGATATTAAAAATAAATAAAAATTAATGAGAAATAAAAATAAAAAATAAATAGATATTAATAAATAAATAAATATAAAGAAATATATGAATAAAAATAAACTTCTTAAACAATAAAATAAAATAAAAATAAATATAAATAAATAAATAAAAAAAGATGAATAGAAAGAAATAAATTGACAAAATAATAAATAAATAAATAAATGAAAATAAACAAATAAATACACAAATAAGTGATAAATGAATTAAAATAAATAATAAATAAAAAAGTAATAAATATTTGATTAAATATATTGAATAATAAAAATAGATAAATAAATAGAAATAAAAATTGAATGAATAAAAACTAAATAAAATAAAATAAAAAAAATAAAAAAAATAAACACGAATGCTAAAATAAATAAATAATAAATAAAACAAATAAATAATAGACAAAAATAATAAATAAATATAAAAAAAAATATAAATCGTACAAACAAATATTAAAAATAACTAAAATTGAAAAATAAAGTGAAATAAACTAATTTAAAAAATAGCTAATAATAAACTGTAAATAAATACGATAAATAAATATATAACTAAGAATAGATAAAATAAATAAATAAATACATTAATTTTAAATTAAAAATAAATAAATAAATAAATATAAACAAATGAAAAATATATAAATAGAAATAAATAAAATAAATAAACCAAAAATAAATAATAAAATATGAAAAAATAATAAATAAAACAAAAATAATAATTAAATATATAAATAAATGAAAAAAATAAAGTAAAAAATAAATAAAAAATAAATAAATAAAAAATAAAAATAAAAAATAATAATAAATAAAAATATTTGACTATAAATAAATATAAAATTTAAAATAATAAATAAAAGTAAATAAACAAATAAACATAAATAAATAATAAATAAATAAAATACGATAAATAAATATATAAATAATAAAAATAAAAATATTAAGCAAATAGATAAATAAATAAAAAATAAAATAAAAAATAAAAAATTAATAATGAAATAAGTAAATAAGAAAAATAAAAATACATAATAAATAAATAAATAAATAAATAAATAAATAAATAAATAAATAAATAATAATAATAAACAAATAATAAATAGAAATTAGTTAAATAAATAGATCAAATAAGTAAATAAATAAAGGTAAATGAAGAAATAAAAATGAATAAATAAATAATTAAATCAGATATAATAAATAAGTTAATAAATGAATAAATAAAAATTTAAAAATTAATTGAATAAAAAATATAAATAAATAAATAAAAATATTCAAATAAGTGATATAAAATAAGTAAAAAGAAATTAATAAATAAAAATATTCAAATAACGTGAAACAACATACGTAAAAAATGAATAAATAAATAAATAATAAAAATAAAATAAATGAATAAATAACTAAAAATGAAAAATAAATAAAAATAAATAACTCAATACAAATATATTATATATATATATATAATAATATATTTATATCTAATACATATATATATATATATATATATGTATA
>NC_087222.1:12558677-12698677 GCF_015104395.2 Macrobrachium nipponense
GAGTTTCAACTGGGTTGAAACTAGTGAATGACAACATGCAAAAGGCAGCAGCATCACAAGTGTGAAGAGAGACATTGGGAAAAGGATTTAAAGAGAGACACGGAGGTTGAGTTCAGGCGGACGACAGATAGGGGAGATGACAGGCATTTCTTGAAGGAGAAGAGAGGCTAAAAAGCAAGTGAAATGTGCTACGAAGAGGAGTTGGAAGGAATGGAATCAGAACCTCAAAAGCAGATGTAAGAGTGGGTGTATTCAGGAGAAAAAGTGGCTGAGGAGTGATGGAAATTATATATATAAAGGATAAAAATGGAGAAATAAATGATGAAACAGGTGATACTAGAATGACTGAAGCACTATTTCGGAAATATTCAGAATGAAGAGAATGAAAACAAAGTAGAGGATGCTGGTAGGACAGATGAAGCAATAGTGAAGAGGTGAAATGGGTCTTTGGAGGAAAAAAAGTGTAAAAGCCACCACTGTTATGAATAACAAGCAATATTCTGGCTGACGTAAATATTTTAGGGCTGTTGCCTTGTATAATAAGGCGCCCTATGAGGTAATGTTAGACTTGCGATAATCTTACGCTAAGTCGGTTGGTATTGCACTTCCATATTCAATGGAGTGTCTTGGGGTTTGTAGATCACTTACGAAGTCGGGATTATCTTCTTGTTTATGACGACGATGTGTTAAACTCATGATGATTCGGTGATTAGGTGAGGATCTAGTAGAAACCACGAAGTACAAAAATACTTATATTCTCTGAATTTACATGGTGAAGATCAGGTATGATTGTACAAGTCTTCTAATGACGATAGCTTGATCGCTTCTGCCAATGATGATGGCTAATTCTATTCTCTCTACATGATAAAGCTTAGGTAAAGAGGTACAGGTCTTCTAATGACGATAGCTAACTCTATTCTGCCTTACTACCATCTCGGTTACCAGTCATAAAGGGAAAGGAACAGGCAGTAGCTCGAACATATGAACATACAATCAGATGACATAGTTCCATACGAACACACAATCAAATGAGACACGCTACAGATCACGTAGGCCGTTTGAATTATAGGTCGCGGTAGTTGTCTCAAGCAGGGAGCTTGGACTAGAGTTTATAAACAAATGAATGACTATAGGTGACGGCATGTTATCTTAGCCTACTTTTATTGTATACGTCATCTTTAGCGTCTCTAGTCTGATCACATTCCTGCAAGCAATCTGGTTGACCTCTTTAGTTTTAGTCTTTTATATATATGGACTAACATTCCATATTTTTATTATGTAAACACTTACAAATATATGCAAGCCTGACACTGGAAGGTACAGGACTTGAAGTGTGAGAACAGAGCTTCATAACTTTAATACCCTTATTGTTCCAAACCAAGCTGCAACCTTATTATGGAGAAGCAGACTGCTACAAGTCCAAGGGCTCCAACTGAGAAAGTAGCCCAATACGACCAAAAGAGAAATAGAGAAGTTTAAGAGCAATGAAATAACTCATGATAATTAGGAATTAAATAGTCATAAATAAGCTTTTAAGGCTTGTATTAGAAGTTACAAATATCATCTACAGAATTACTGCATAAAGTGGTCAGCGGCAACTTTTTGGAAACGTAACTTTAATGCTTTTGATATTAGATTATTAAAGCTAGATTCAGTCAAAATAATATAGATTAAATTTACCATATACAGAAAATTCTAACCATGCAACAAAAGAAGCAGTCTTGATGATGAGGCAACTACATATAGGAAAACTGCCATGAAAAGTGGAGGAGGAAAAGGAGACTATACCAAATACTCGGGAATCTTCAGAATCCATGTGGCATAGTATCAAGTCAAAAACATTTGGAAGGGTAGTACTGCAAAGGCCGAGGGAACTAAACTTTACTCTAGTGTGAAGGCAGTGGCGGCAGGCATATCTGAAGAATTTGAGATAAATCTTATTGATCACAGTCATCACAGCAAACTAAAAAGCGCTGCAGAAGGGGGATCAAGAGAGCTGCTATATACAGCATGAAAAGTAGACTCAGAGGAAGAAGTTGGAGAGAAATATTCCAAAGATAAAAGAATGGAATGGAGGACTAAAAAGAAGCAAAGGTTAAAGTCTAGTCAAGAAAGTATTAAGAGAGGGGTGAACCCCGAACTCTGTACTGATTGTAATAGTTGGTATAATAAGATACCTTAGATAACAAAACATATATGGAATAAGATTCTTTCAATATTTAAAATGCATAATGAAACCAAAAAGTAAAAGGAAAATTACAGAAAACCATTTCAGGCTGAAAATAAAACTAAATGTAAGAAATTAGTCTGCACAACCAGTCCTTTACTTGAGTAATATAATGTGGTTGGCTCTTAATCTGAAAGCTATTGCACAATATAGTACACATGTACAGTTATGATCAACCTGAACCACTATCTCAAAAACAATGTCCATTCGAACATTTTCTCTTGTTTCAAAAAAGACACTTTATACACTCACACAGAACCATATAATTAAGTGAGTGCTATTGTGAAATAACTAGAACATGATCTGCATCAAAGGGGATAAAGAAATAAAACTCCTTGGAGATAAATGCTCTTAAATATGACCGTCAATCTTGATAAAAAAAGATAATGACATTAACATTATGCAAATTATCTCACCACCTAAAATGTAACATCTGGAATATCTCCGCTCACCCTAAAAGAGTGGCTAAGATTCCAAAGGTTCTCCTGTCACGCTGAACACTGTCTAATCATGCTGAAGTTATTATTTAGACCTCAGCCTCTTATGATTACAAAGCGTGAACTTTGGCATCATTCATTAAAAATAAAAACAACAAACTTTGGCTTTGTTCAACACCCTCATTTAGAAGTCTGTAATCAGAATCTTAACACTCCTGAGGGACAAAAGTGGAATGGAATAGTATAAAGTTTAGGACGCAGGCCAAGAGCTTGGATCTATGATGGGGTCATTCAGGGATGAAAAGGAACTTGAGAGCAAAAAGGTTTTGAAGGTGTAACAGGAGGGAAGCCTCACAGTTACACTGTGAAGCAATTGTTAGGAAAGGGTGGAAAGCAAGTTCCAAGAAAGATAATAAGAATGGAGGTACAATAAAAGGAATCAAAGGTGTTGCAGCTAGAGACCAAAGGGATGCTGCAAAGAACCTTAGGTAATGCCTACAGTGCACCATGTGAGGTGCACTGACAGTACTTACCCCCTGCTGGGCTCAGGGTCAAAAAGGAAATGTCTGGAATAGAACAATGAATGAGGAGGAATGACGAAAACAGATATAGTCTTAAGATGATGAAAACTGGAAAAGCTCCTCCATGTCCATGACTATCAGGAATAGTAAAGCGTTATTTCCTAAAACCACCTTCAGAATGGCAACAACTGTCAAAATCAACAGTTGGCAGTTGCAGTTTCATGCCAGGGAAACTCATAACAGAGGCAGCAATCTCTGTACTAAACAAGCTGCAGGAGAAGTCCTATGCAAAAAAGGAGGATATCTCATCAACAAGGGAATTAAAATGGCATTTGACACAGTATCAAAACAAGAAAGTAGGCACAAAATTTTACAGGAAAGACAGTAATATTCCAATCGAATGCAAAAAGGGAGGCTCCAGAAATAAGGAACTGAAGAATAGATAAGAGAATCGAAAACCAAAGTGAATCCAAGCTTCTGGTGACAGGAGGAAAGGAAGCAAAGCCAAGGAACAAGAATGTGTCTATGCAGATGCAACAGAAGAGGAAAAGATATAAAACAACACTATGAATATAATGGAACAGATGGTGACGCAGGAATTGCAAAGGAATGTACAATACTATGATGGAGATGGTATATTATTATTATTTTGTTGAACCAGACTTAGTAGCCGAGAACCAGAAGGTGCTAAGCGCCATTTTTTTTTTAAATTGAGTTATTGCAAGTTAAAGTTAAAATATTGTAGCTCGGTAACTATAATAGGTATTAACATGGGGTTTGTTGCACTTTAAAGCTAAAGACCATAGTTTTTGTGTGTGTAAGTGTCAGATTTGTAAGTTTTTAGGAAAATACCAAAAAAATACCAAAAATACGGACGAATATAAAAAAATGATAAAAAACAATAACAATATCAATGGAAAAACATCATAAAACGGTTCTAAGTCATGTAAATAAACAGAAAACATTTCAAAATCATTAATAATGTCTATGTTTACTGGAAAATACCGGGAAAATGCCGAAAAAATTCCGAAAAAAACCAAAAATACATACGAACATAGATAATAATAATCAACAATATCAATGGAAATACATAGAAAAAAGCTCAAAATCAGTATTAATATCAAAGTTTGTAGGAAAATACCGAAAAATACCCCAAAAATACCAATACATACAAACATAAAAAATAATAAAAACCAACCACAATATTGATGTAAAAGCACCCCAAAAATAGTTCAAAATAATGTAAAAAAAAAAACATTTTTTTTACAATTTAATTTGAAATTAGCGCCAAGTTACTTCAATGGATAGTGCCATTTAGCCAGGATTCGACTATGTTGCCATCTGGCGGTCGCCTCAATAACAAATGCAGCAAAGCACGCATATTGTAGAGTATTTGTCCTCGGTATTGGCCTCGTGTTTTAGGTGATTTGTCATTCAAATAGTGTCAATTATGCCAACTTGTATGGCATATGGTTGTACCAATACTTCAAGTCGCTGGATTATGGCTCTTTTAAGGGAGAATATCATGATGTGACCAGATTTTTTTTTGTAAAAGCTGGACATTTCTACCATATAAATAAACATAACCATAGAATAAACTGGAATTTGTCACGTATAATTTATAGCAGCAACTGCCGGTACAAGAGTCAAATGATGGAATCGGCCTTAATAAAGAGAGGCAGGTAAATGAACATCTTAAAAGGAGCATGGGATTCAGATGTCATCGACAAGATTTTCATTCAACCAACGCTTAAGAAGATTAAGAAGATTAAAGGAAGATTATCAGCAGGGTTGACCTAATTGGCTTACCTGTGGATGGATCTCTTTGTATAAATACCACCTTTTCTGTAAACTTTTCCTCATTCATATACCTGAAGAGGAGACAGCAGTCTCTGAAATATAGTACTTTTCTCTCTACATTTTGGTGTTTTTATGGGCTCCTTTTATTAGATGGAATTCTGTTGTAACAGAACATTTTTACCAGTCACACACACACACACACACACACACACACACACACACACACATATATATATATATATATATATATATATATATTATATATATATATATATATATATATATATATATATATATATATATATATATATATTATATATATATATATATATATATATATATATGATTACACCCCACAACAAGTGTCACAAGGACACAGGGTCGCCTCCTGCCTCCAAGATATTTTTCATCCAATAATTATTCCATAATCATTGTCTTGTGGGGGGGGGGGGAATATTTGTAAGGATTGTTCCTTTTACCATTCTTCTATAGAGCATTCCGCGGCCTTTCTGCCGATGAATAACACATGCAATTCCATTATTTGTATGCCTTATTATCTTTAAATGTATGTTTGTAAGAAAACATAAATCTACTGTCTCAGAGTCATTTCTGCTCCCGTTGCGAGTCTGTACTACTTATCCGTCCGCACCTGTCTATGTCAACCCAGTTCGTCTGTAAATAAATCACTACGGGCTGCTTAATCTTAAACAACAACAATATAAATAAATCATCAGTACCCAGCTACCTGTCTTAATATCTGGTCCTCACGCTGTCCCTAACTAGTCGTCGAAGAAAATTCGCGACAGTACTTATCATCATTTATCTTAAAACTCTTAATTAAATAAACAAATTATCTATATTTTTTTTATTATTTCTCCAATGATTACATCTAAACCCTTTCCCTTTTTCATCAATTAGGTTTGAATCAAAACATCAAATTCAACATAAACCACGAACCAGAAGTCCTGAGGAGACGACGCCCAAAACGTAAACAAACTGCCATAACCTGAATTAATTATTTGCCTTAATAATTACCATAAAATTATCCAGTTCATTAGTAAATTATCTAAATTTTTAGTTTTTATTCCCAACGATTGCTTACAATTGTCCACCAATTAACTTATTATAAAATGAATGAAAACAAGCGAAACCACTTCTAAACCAGAATCACAAACATAAACACTGTCAAATAAAAGACGCCCAAAATGTCAACAAACTGACGCCATTGACTGCCTCAGTAGCTTAGCTGCCTAACTTCTATTCAAACGTCTTTTATCTTCTATAATAGTTGCCGTCTTAATCATCGAGACAATTCATAATTAAGCATAGTAGTTGATCAGTTGCAAATATAACTGATAAATAGTGTAATAGTGTGTGTCTAAAAGGACCGTGAGAAACAGGAATGAAGTGTGCAAGTGGTGTCTTGGGCGTAGCTCTAGAGTGTCAATCAATCAGTCATAAGTAAGTAAGTAAGTATGAGATGGACGACCTTTGCTTCGGTGAGTTATAGATGTTTATAAACTTCTAAAGTCACGTTAGGGCTCCCATGTTAGTACTCCTAGGTTACCCTTTAGACCTTAGCCTTCTGTGGGGTCTTAACCTAAGACTGTCTAAATGAAATGAATTACTGTGTTTTATGATGATATCTCAAAGATTCACTCAAAGGCTAATGTTAAGATTAGGCTATACCTAAGTTTCTGTAGGATCTCATTACTGTAGGCTACAGGATGCCTGTATCCTGTATCCTGGCCTACTTTATGCTGAGAGTGTCTGGTTCAGTGATACTGTATGATTTATTAATGATTTCACGGAAAGTTTAGGTACGGCAATTTAATCTATAACCCTATAGCCCTATGTCCTAGTTTACTTTTTCAATTGGTTAAAAGACGAGAGTAGAGGAGAATTTATGCTACAAAATGACTGGTGTAAATTGTGGCTTTCTCCAGTTTTTTGTCATTTCTTTTTACAGGTATTCTCAAAAAACCCATCGATTCTTGGGAAAATGACATCTCGAATGTAGCCTAACCTACACGGGTAATCAGTACCGTCCATACTGGGGGAAACACTGCAGTGGAAGCCATCGTCATCACGTGGCTCAGCCTTTTTCACTCGATATTTAATTGGTGAAACAAGAATACAATTACATCTTTAAGCATACCATTCAAAAGATTGAAGTTGCGTCAACATAATGTGAAATATGAAAGCACCATACAAACTAAAATAAGCACGTGAAGTCTTCGTGAAATATGTTTACAAGGCAGTTTTGAAATCCAATATGGCGGCAACCGCATGACGTGCCGTTTGTAACCACAGCCAAGCCACCATCTTTCCCAGCCTTACCCAGCACTCCCCTTTTTTTATTTGAACAATGTTAGCATATATATGTAACGTTTATTGATCTTACTCAAGATTGCAGTTGTAATCATCACAATAAAACAACATTTTGTTGCCTATATCAGTGAAAGTATGAAACTTTTTATTCCCGGGGTCATGGTTTGAACTGAAATTCATTTTTACTTTGTAATTGGTGATTTTATCCTTACTACCATCACAATGAAACTCCACAAGGCTTATTTGATTGTAATTATACATGTTTTAGTCTTAATTCACTCCAAATTGCACTTGAACTACATTGCTGTTCTTGGTTCCTAAGCGCTCACTCCACAAACATAGTTACGGGCAGCGCAAGAGTACACGATTTATGAGGTGCAAAGCTTTATTCCCTTAATTGTTTACTTTACTCATTATTTAGTTTAACTTTACTTTGTTATTTCAAAATGTTATTTAATTCATGTCTATTATCCCTTTTTTGCAACCAAATTAACCCCGAAAAATTACAGATATTTCTGAAGTACATACAAGCAGATGACATCGAAATGACTCATCGTTGCCAATCTAGTGGAGCTTCGAATACGCTGATGCATTTACAAATGTTTCCATAAATTCTAGTTGTCATAGTATTGCAATAATGATAAAATTGCTCTAATATGTATATATACTACAAATAGATACGCTAATGTAATTTATTTCCCTGGTTTTGTGTAAGTCTTCCCCAGTTTGGAGGGTAAACACATATCAATTGGCAACACTGATAAACAATTGAAGAGTGTGAAGAATGCCGTCGGTACTATTCACAAGCAAAACTATTGATATTTGAGTCAAGAATTTGTTACTTTTTCAACATCGAATATTTTCAAATAATAATCATGAATATGTAAAAATATTTATGCAATTCATGACCTTCTACTGACATTTCACTATTTATTTAAATAATTATCTAGTGTACACTTCTTCTTCTTCTACCAAAAATTGTAGTTTCCTTAAAAAAAGTAGTGGTTGGAAGACATTCTTTATGATTTGTTCCGACACGAATACAAACCCTCGGTCCTTTAACAATAGGAAGTAGCTAGCGGCAGCTGGAACGGTCGTAAGCTTCGAACAAGGGGAGAACGGTAGTTAACTGCTTGTCCGACAGTGTGCGCGCCGCGCGCCTGAGAGGTGAAGAATCACTTTGCTTTGGCCGCGGGTGTGAAGGACGCGATCGTCATCGCTCTCTGCCCGCTTCATCATCAGTATGCTTTGTTTTTATATGTGTTTTCTAATAACGGTTTGTTTGAGTTGAAAATGAAACTGTAAGTGCTCTGTTTTCATTTTCATTACTTAATTAGGGGTCAAGATGGAGCTATCGCCGTAGATGAGGCGGTTTCCGTTCTTTTCATGAAATTGATACCCTTGAATTATGTCTTGGTGCCGAGGGCGGGAGCGCGCTCGCACAGAGTCATGTATTTTGGGCGAAAGTGTGTAATTAAAATGTAAGTACTCCTTTCATTATATTTTTGCCCTGTGCATTCGTTGCCGAGAGCGTGAAGGCGCTCGGCACAAGCCTCTTTTTTTTGTATAATAGATGCAATGGAAGTGGAATCTCAATTGCAGTATTCTTTTTCATTATCATTTATTATTTAATTGCATCAATTTTCATTTTGGATCAATTTCCGCTCTTACCCGGGAATTGATCCTTCCCATTTTCATATACTTTTTATGATAGCATTATATTTTTGGATCAAGTTCCCCTCTTACCCGGGATTTGATCCTTCTCCTGTTAATTTTGTGTGAAAGTGAAATCGCAAGTGCGGTATTCTTTTTCATTTTCATATATTATTATATTGCATCATTTTCATTTTGGATCAAGGTTCCGCTCTTTCCCGTGATTGATCCTTCCCCTTTATGTTGTGTGAAAGTGAATCGCAAGTGCAGTATCCTGTTTCATTTTCACATTATTGTCACGGCTGTGGGGGAAGCGAAGGTCTGCCAGGAAGTCGTCGGAAAGCTCTCCGATTCTTCGTCTTCTTTCCTGCCCCCCGCTCAGCCCCTTCGTTGACTCCTTCCCCTTCGGGGGTGGGGGTAGGGGTGGTTTCCGGGTCCTTCTCCTTGCCGTGGAGGAGGGCGCTCGGTGCCCCGTCATAATTTTGTATTTGGGGTCTTCCGTGCATTCGGGGTGGGGCATGTATCCCCCCCCGTACGTGAGGGAACCCCTTTCATTAATCTGTCTGTGCTACCGCAGGTTCTACATCCGTGGGAGACGACCTTGGACAGGTGTGGGCCGCTAGGGAGACAGGGCGTGCCTAGCATCCAGGGGCTGCTTCAATGTCTGACGGGGTCTGGGGCGGTGACTCATGGAGCGGTTACCACTACCACCACCACGATCTTGAACCTCGCTGCCGCTTCCCCCCCTTCTGGTGTAGAATCCTCACACTGTGTCGGTGACGCCATCTACCGCTGTTTCAAGGGCGGCCGTCGCCGCCGTACCGAGGGGGGGGGGGGGGGGGGGGGGCGGGGGGTATGCCGCCGCCACCTGGGTTCTTCGTGTTCTTCCCCAGACTTCGTGCACCTAAGAGCTCGCCCCTGGACCCCGCCGCCAGTACCCAGGTTCCCCGCTGGCTGCCGACGATTCTACGAGGCGATGGCTGGGCCGGCCGTAACCGTAGCCTGCTGTACCTGCCGTACCTGCCGCTAAGTGGTTCCCACTGCTAGCTTGGCTGTCCCTTCTGCTCCAGAGCTGGTTGCTGTACGGCCGCCATCCTGCTGTTACTGCCCCTGTCCACGCTGGTCCTGCCCCTGTCCACGCTGGTCCTGACGCGGTGCGTCTTCCCCAGTCCCAGGTCCTTCCGAACAGGTGCAGTCGGGCCGTGTTGCTTCGGCTCCGGCCTGGATGGAGGACCTGACGACTGTCCTGGCGTGAGCTGACGAGGAAGAGGAAGAAGAGGAGGAAGGTGTCGTCTTCTTCTTCATCGTCTGCTGCTGCCTCTTCCCCTTCGACTTCTAAGGCCCCACAAGCCGAAGAGGAGAAGGCTGCATCCCCCCCCCCCCCCCCAAGAAGTCTCCTTCGGGAACTTCTAAGGGCCCGTCACCGTCCTTCTGCTGGTCCTCCTGCTCCTTCGGGAGCGGGGCCCGTCTCCCCTTCCGCAAGGAAGAGAGGCGGGGACCAGAGGAGTACCGGTTACCACTGGTACTTCCTCGCCTGGTACCAGCGGCGATGCCGCTACGCCAGGTTCTGGCTTGGTCTCTCGTTGCGAGAGATTCCGAGTGTACGCTCTCCCTCGGGAGACCGTGCAGCCAAAGTTTCGGCGCCAGAGTTCGCTCGGCACCAAGACCGCGGCACGGAGCAGAAGGCTGGTGAGGAGCCGCTCAGGTGACTCTCCGCCAGGCCAGCGGCCGCTCTCGCAGCGACCAGCTGGTAACCCGGGTTCCCCCCTAAGAAGGCTCCTTCGGGAACTTCTAAGGGCCCGTCTCACTCTAGTGGGACGGGGGGGGTCCTACTGCTGGTCCTCCTGCTCTTTCGAGAACAGGGACCGTCTCTTCTTCCACAAGGAAGAAGAAGACGGGGACCAGGGGAGTATCGGCTACCACTGATACTTCCTCGCTTGGCGTTAGCGGCGCTGCCAGCTACGCCGCAGGTACCGGCTCGGTCCTTCGTTCGCGAGAGTTCCCGAGTGTACGGGTCTCCGCGGGAGACCGTGCAGCCAAAGTTCTGGCGCCAGAGCTCGCTCGGTGCCAGGACCGCGGCACGGAGCAGTAGGTTGGTGAGAGCCGCTCAGTTGACTCTCGCCAGACCAGCGGCCGCTCTCGCAGTTACCAGCTGATAGCCCGGGTAGATGTGACGGTCTCTGACCGGCCACAGGCTGATGCTGGGAAGAGGTCCCCACCCCCCGATCGTTGGCACCAGAGGACAGTTTTGGCTCTCCTGTCAGGTGTCGATCAGCCCCACCCAGACGACGTTCACAGTGGTGGCAGATGCTTACCTACAGTATGAGTTCGTAACCCTCCTCGGGCGGGGAAGGGGGGGGGTGGGGGGGGGGGGGGGGCAGGAAGGCCATCGCCGCAAGGTGGGATGGCTGTTCCTACTCTCGTCTCCAACTGCTAGTTCCGCTGGAAAGGTGAGCAATATCCATTTCCTCCCCCATTCCCTCTCTCCTTACGGCTACGAGGGATAGGGGTAAGATCCTACAGAGACTTCTCTGTAGGATCCCATGATTGGGGACTGCGCTACCGGGGGGACCTTTGGGTCCTACCTGACGTAACCCCGGTGGTGGAGGAGGGGGGGACCCCTGCACCATCTCTCCAGTTCTATTTCCTTTTACGGGAAATCGAGGAGGACCACCAAGAACCGTATTTCGTTTAACGAATCCGGTGGTGGGGGTTTCGCTGGGTGCTTAGAATTCTGCGGAATTTCTAGCACACATAGGCGAGACCACTGTCCAAAGGGAGTTAGACGAGTATTCCCGATAATTGTTACCGAAGAAGACTGCCGCCGAAGGAAGATATCTCACAGTAGGCGGCCAACCCTGGAATAGAGAGAACGGACAGGAACATCCAGTTTGGCTTGAACTATCGTCTTCGGTATTCTGTTCACCATTGAAGCTTTCCTTCGGGGAAGACTTCTCCTTCACTCTCTTTGTTAGAGATCGAAGGTGGTCAATCTCCAATCCTTATCTTGTTTTCTTGAAGGAAAAGAATTTAGGATGGAGATCGTTGCTCAGAATCCTACAAATATACTACGTATATTAACCTCGCGACATGATTCTGCTAAGCAGTTGAATTGTCCGAGGGGTAGGCGCATATCCTAGTTACTCTACGGATTGCGACTTAGACGAGGAGTATTCTAATTGAACTGCAACTTGGGGTTGCCTGCAACCTCCCAGGAGTTTCCAGTTTCAATTTTATATACTTATGGTTTTGTCACGACAACACCATTTCAGCTTTTGTATTTACCGAAATTCGTTTCGCCTAAATATAATTGCTCGAGCATATCTTTTTATGCTCGGTGGTTCTAGCCGAACGCATTCCTTTGTGGAATGGATTACCTGGCAACTCAGGATGACGAGTCAGCGACAGCTACTGCGTATTGAATTGCCCGAGGCAACTCAGTACCAGCTGCCACTTCGAGATGCACGGTTGGTTATGTCTTTCTCCCCTGCTTTGATTGAATACCAACCATATCTCTGCCCAACAATCACGGACTTAAGTCTCTGATTAACGGGGACTCTCGCATACTTGAATGACCATCTACTGCCGTGACGCTCGAAGTCATCGCCTTCAGTATTGCGAGAATTTACAACAGAGATATCTCTTCGACTTTCATCTTTCTGTTTACCGCACGGTAACAGAATTCTGTAATAGTCTCTTGCTGCATCGCACTGTGATAATGCGAATGATTTTTGCGGAATCTGAGTTTGTCCTCAAAATATCTCGTAATTGTTCATTGTTCACCCCGGATTAGCAGATGTAAAGACATCGCCTACTCCCAGACCTGCCAGCTCTACTTCCAAACGTTCAGCCCATGAGAAGCAGTTCTTCAGGCAGTACTCCCCTGTGTTTTCATTACTGAAGAACGCCCCGCTTTCATTGCAACTATGACTTCTCACCGGACAGCAATGAAATAGCGGTTAGCGTTTTCAGTCATTTGTAAGCACAGGTTCAGAATCTTGAGATTCCTTCTATCGATTCAGCTGGAAGACGTAGGTTGCATTCATTGTCTACCTTCGTCTTCTACGGCACAGTGTTGTTTCTCCTTAGCTGAGATTCAACTACTATGAGAGTGTCTTGCCTTCAGGGACCTAGGTCTCTAGAAGGCAAATGACTTTCGCCTTTTGAACTTATGCCTTAAGAGAATCATCACCTCGCCGTCCGGCATTGGTGACAAACAAACACATTATTTGTTTGGTCTCTCGGCATAACCCTTTAAAAGGCGAAGGTCACGTGACTTACTCGGATGCTTGGACAACTTGCCTCACTTCCGATACCGAACCAGTCAGTCGGCAGCTGTCAGAGCGCCCGAGTCAGTTACGAACTACGCTGTGGATTTAGTTCGGTTGTTACAGAGCAATCATTACTTCGTCTTAATAGCTTGTCACAGTACCCATACCATCGACACCCACCATGGAGTGTCGGTGTCCTATCCACTACCGAGAACTTCGCTGCATGGGGATAGGAGGATGCGAGACTCTTCGTTGCAGACAGACAGACCAGTATGGGTACTGGACATCACCAAAGTCGAGAAGAGGGATAGGTCATGCGACTATTCCCTTCTTTTCCTCTGAGGGAACTGCATGACTTTTCCTGCGAAGTCAAGCATCAAGGGGATGGGGATCCGTGACGCTCAATTTCGTAACGAACTTCGTAGCGAAGACTCAGAACCCTTCGGTCCCTGATGATCGGTTCGAGTCCTTCACAATCCCCTCCCTAATGGACTTCACCGCCTTCGATGCAAAGGAGATGCTGCTTTGTCCACAAGAACTTCTCTGTGGCGCAGGTACTGAAGGCAGGGGTCTGGACCGTCTGGTCCAACCAGACCACATGCACCTCCTTCTACTTTCGGGATATTGCTCACAGGTTCTTGGATCTTTTTCCTTGGGACCTGTGATGGCTGCTCAACACGTTGTGTAGCAAACTCAGACCCTCGCAGGCTGAACAGCATCGAGTCCTGGTGTGACTGTAAGAATGGATGAGTGAATGAGAGTGTGACTGGTCCTCTTCCCATCTTTTTCTTCCCCTCTACCGTGTGGGAGAGGGACATGGTCGTCACCCTGTGGATAAGGACGAGATGCAGGTGAGCTACTCAACAGAGCCTCATCCTATCCCTTTCACTAGGGATAGGAGCTTATATCCACCACTTCCTCCAACAAGGGGGAGGAAGTGGATGCCAGCTTGAGACAAACCCATTCTTTATGTTGCCTCTTGCAAACAGGAACAAGTTCTTGCTTGCTGGTACGAAGAGATACGCTTGCCTCTCTCTTAGTACTTGGCCCAGAGGTCTGACCATTGATCCTGCGGTGCACACCCCGATCAATCGGACAGAGGCTTGGATCCCTCCCTCGCTCTTATGACCAGGGAGGCATTCCAAGGTTGGACGAACACCAGTCTGTTCACCAAAAAGACTCAGACTCCTCCCACCAAGAAGTGAGTCTTCCTATTGTTAAAGGACCGAGGGTTTGTATTCGTGTCGGAACAAATGGCAATTTGTCAAAAATTGCATTTTTCCTAACTATACAAACCTGAGGTCCTTTACATATAGTCCCACCTCATGCCACCCCTCACTCTGCATTTTTTTGCATGGGCCTAAAGCAAAAGTGATTCTTCACCTCTCAGGCGCGCGGCGCGCTCAGTCGGACAAGCAGTTAACAACCGTTCTCCCCTTGTTCGAAGCTTACGACCGTTCCAGCTGCCGCTAGCTACTTCCTATTGTTAAAGGACCTCAAGTTTGTATAGTTAAGAAAAATGCAATTTTCGACAAATTGCCATTTTTGTGAAGAAAGTGCCCCAGAATCTGTGGGTACGAGTGGTGTGCGGATTTAGCACATGGAATGGGAAGTTTATTGACACAAGCGACTCCGCAACCATCGAGATGGCCTCAATCTTCTAAATATTCCGAGTTGTAAGTAAAAATTTCGAAAGTGTCATGGAGGTAGTGTGCACTGTGTATGGCCAGACTTTTCATTACCCTCTGTTTAATCTTAAAATATGGCCTTAATTTCTAACTTTGGAGAAAATACTTACTTCGAAAGGAGAGTAGAGGTATTGAGCTCCTCCTCTCACCACCAACAACTCATGACTGATGACCATCTCCGGTGTCAGGACGTGTTAAAGTACTTTTTTTGGAGGGTGGTTTGAAACGCGGTAGTCAGTGGTTCGGCTAGTCCAGTCAGTTGTTTACCCTATATGGTAGCCTAGCCTACACTACACAGTATACTCTATACATATGTGGTATACTTCTCTACGTTCAATGCAGATTGACTTAATGATAATTCAGTGCAAAGAGAAATTGAATAACATTAACAAGAGTTTGCCTAGCATATACTATGGTATATTGTACAGTAGTACCTCGAGATATGAAAGGCTCTACTTACGAAAAACTCGAGATACGAAAGCCAATGCGAAAAAATTTTACTGCTCTACATACGAAAAAAAAGTTTCAAGATACGGAAGGTTGTTGCTGTAAAGTCCCGAGATTCGCCCGGACCACCGAGAACAATTTTAAAACTCCCGAGCCGCCAACTGAGTAAACTCGCCACCATCCTCCCGCTCTCCCTTTGGTTCCTGATGCTAGTCACCCCATAAGGTCCTGCTCTCCTATTGGTCAGCATCTACCCCTTGTGCTTTAAGTATTCTATTGGTAAAAGGATGCTGTAAATTGAAAAACTTATTCATGCAATACATTTAATAAAAAAAAAACATTAGGTAAAGATAGAATAAAGAATAGAAATGAATGGTTATTATACTGTTTGGTAGTTTCAGTAGTTGAAGAGAGATAATGAAAATTTATGGCTTACTGTGTAAAGTGATTGCTTGTCGATCGTTCGATACTCGTAAGTGCTGGATGTAAACAGACGTTTGGAAGCTTTTTTTTGTTTGTTTATTATAGTTAATAATTTTTGAAATGAGTACATGCAATACATTTAATAAAAAAATTGTGAATTAGATATCATAAAATATAAAATAAATCAGACTGCCAACAAATACGATTTTTTTTAGAATTCTTCTTATGTTTTTATTTTATTACGTTACGTATACGTATGTTTACCTTATAGCTGTCAGTAACTCAGTATCCTCCATAGGTAAGATAGAATAAAGAATAGAAATGAATGGTTATTATGCTGTTTGGTAGTTTCATTAGTTGAAGAGAGATACTAATGACAATTTATGGCTTATTGTGTGCTAGGAAAAATGATTGCTTGGCGCTCGTTCGATACTCGTAAGACGGGTAAGAGCTGAATGTAAACAATCGATTGGAAGGTTTGTTTTTTGTTTGTTTGTGTATTATAGTTAATGATTAATTAATAATTATTTGAAATGAGTACATACTGATTATTTATACATTTTATTGGCATATTCTAAGCTTTTAGCTTTTAGGTTTAGATGTCAGAATCATAGACTAGGCTACAGTAGTAACCGCTAACATAGGCTAGGCTTATTGCTAAGGGACATATGCTAAAGTCCTAATAAAATGGGGTTGAACATTACATGCAGTTGAATATTACTCAAGTATGTACAGTATTTTGCCTTTTTGGAGTCATATTTCTTCCGTTTTTGGAGGGCTTGGAACGGGTTAGCCATTTTACATGTAAAATGTGTTCCAAGATACGAAAAACTCATGATACGAAGGCCGCCTCGGAACGGATTAATTTCGTATCTCGAGGTACAGTTGAACACAGGTTTCCCTGGTACACCGTCTTGCGAGACTTCGAAAAATTACATGGTAACAGTGTTTACTGAGGGAGATGGGGGGGGGAACCCCTTCTCTGCTAATAAGAGTTCCACCAATAAGTTCTGGAGTTCGTTTGGTGGGCGGAGTTATTAGGAATGGTTGGAGAAAGACACACACACACACACGGAGTAAAAAAAATCTGAGCAGTTTATATCGTTGTAATGAAGATTGTTGTCTCACTTGTAATATAAGTATGTTTATTAAGGTTCCATTTAACTTTCGGCCAAGACGTTATCTTACAACCGTGTCTATTATTATATATCGGTCATATTCATTACACAATACTTAAAATTTATCAACATTTTAAAGTTATATTGGTATTGCCGAAAATCACGAACATCATAACAGGATATTTTAACCTTATCACGTAAGCCAAGTTTACAGTATTGGTTGCAGTGCGTTTCCTCTCTCTCTCTCTCTCTCTCTCTCTCTCTCTCTCTCTCTCTCATCTCTCTCTCCTCTCTTCTCTCTCTCTCTTATACTAGCTAACTTATATATCTCTCCTCTCTCAGCTATACTAGCTAACTTAGTGATTAGAAAAAACCCCTGCGCTCAATATGCAGTTTCTTTTGATATGTCATTAGTATATTCAGGAGAGGATCAGTGACCCAATAATATCGAAGATTGCCCTTCCTGACAATACCCATAATCATAACCAAAGCAAAGAAATTTCTCATCTCTGATACTGTAATGTCATAAACTCTTGTTCGCTTGATATATTACCCCATTTCATAACATGAAATTAACGATTGGATCTCTACAGTCAGTTCCATTATAGAATTATTAAAAATAGAATAAAAAACTTTATTCCTGATATACTATCATCAAAATCGAAGGTGTGCGGCAAAAAATTATCGCCACTAATCCTTTGTCACACAGGATTAGCTGGTTTGACGTTTCTGACAACCTCCTAGGCCACCCTTACCTCCCCTCCACCGCGCAGTTCATACAAATGGAAGACGAGCAGTGCAAACGGCCAGCAAGACCTCTAATAAGGCACTAAGTAGTACAGAACCAATATCAATACAATAAGCTATGAAGGCGCACAAAATTAAAAACTTAAGAACGTCACATGACGTAAACAACATGTGTGGGACGACTTCTGCAACACGTTATATGACGTAGTTGACATTTTAAGGGTTAACTGTTGTTTTTTCTAAAATTATGTATGCACTGATATATATAGACTATATATTTCGTTGACCTCAGGTGATAGGTGAAGTCATTTGGGCTTTCCTTATAGTGGGTGACATAAAAAGAGTATCATCTACTGAATTGACAGTTACCTTTTAAAATGTCCCACAGAGCATATGACCCCTATACTCAGAAACGTCAACGACGGCCAAAAAATATGCCACATTTTTACTCTTGTTCATATAACTTGAGTTTGTTCCGACACGGCATACAAACCTTCGGTCCTTTTACAATAGGAAGGTACTAGTGGCAGCTGGATAGGTCGTAAGCTTTCGAACAAGGGGTTCGGTAGTTAACTGCTTGTCCGACAGGCGCGCGCACGCGACTGGGAGGTAAACAAACCACTTTTGCTTTCGGCCTGCTGGCGTGTAGACGTGTATCATCGCTCTCTGCCCGCTTCATCGTCGTTGCTTTCGCATGGTTGTGTTTTTCTTTTTCTATTTATCTAGTGAAACTGAATTGTAAGTACAATCATTTCATATTTATTTCCATTGAATTCAATTGTGAATTAAAGGATCTTGGTTTCTCCACGCCCTCCGATTACCCGAGTGCCGGGACTGAAGGGCGTAAGTGCAGGAATTCATTTTTCCCAGAAATGATCCTCGTATTGTGTATGCTCGGTGCCGAGGGCGGGAGAGCGCTCGCTCCGAGCTTATATTTGTTGGAAATGTGTAGATGAAAAATCGTAAGTAAGTGCCCAAGTCATTTATATTTTTTTGAACCTGTATGCTCGTTGCCGAGCGAATGCGCTCGGCACGAAAACTTATTCTGTATGGAAGTGGAATCGCAAGTACAGTATTCCTTTTCATTTTCATATATTTATTTTTGATTGTAGCATACTCATTTTGGATCAGTTTCCGCTCTTACCCGGAAATTGATCCTTTCCCTTTTTATTTGAATGAAGTGAGATCGCAAGTGCAGTTCTTTTTCATTTTCATATTTTGTTAGCGAGATTTGCATTATTTACTTGGATCAATGTTTCCGCTATTTATTCCCGGGAATTGATCCTTCCCCCTTCCCCTTTTTATTTTGTATGAAGTGAAAATCGCAAGCGCAGTATTCTTTTCTTTTTCATTTTTCATATATTTTTTGATTGCATCAATTCATTATGGATCAAGGTTTCCGTTCATAAATCGTGGAATGGATCCCCCTTTACCCTATGCTCGGTACCGAGGGCGCAAATGCGCTCGCTCCGAGCCCTTATTCATTGTGAAGTGAATCGTAATGCAAGATTCTTTTTCATGTTATTCCTTTTATTATTGATTGCATCAATATCTATTTTGGTTCAAGTTCCGCTCAGTCAGGGAATTGATCCTTATGCCCTTGCATTCGGTGCCAAGGGCACGATTGCTCTCGGGCTCTTATTATTATTGTTGGGTACATGGGTGCTGTGCGGGGGTGGGGAACGAGAATCCCCCCCCACCCGCTCAGCTCCCACAGATGGCCCTTCCCCTTCGGGGGGAGGTTATCTGGGTTCTTCTCCTCGCCCGATCCGTCGAGCGCGGGGGAGGGCGCTCGGTGCCCGATGTACAATTGTATTCGGGGTCTTCCGCTCGTTCGGTGTGGGGCTCACCCCCCGCGCGAGGGGACTTCACTAATCACTACTACTGTTATTTCCGCAGGTGGCTTATTGCCACGAGGGTGGACCTTGGTGAGGTATGGGCGTCCTTCGATTTTCAGGGCGTGCCTAGTGTCCAGGGGCGGCGGTTCTATGTCTGGGCCTGCTGCGGTCACCCATGGAGTGGTGACCACGACAACGATATCGACTCCAGGTGACGACGTCCCTCCTCACCTGGTGTACTCGCCTCACGTGGTAACAGTCTTGCCTACAGCCGCTGTGAAGTGCCGTTCGCCGTACCGAGAGGGGGGTGTGCCGCCGCCGCTCGTGGTTGCCGCGCTGCCGCGACCACACTTCCGCTGCCCTAGAGCTCGCCCCTGGACCTGCCGCCGGTACCAGGATGTTGCTGGCTGCTGCTTCACCCTCCTGTTTTCCGGTGCTGCCTGCCGTACCTGCCGATTCTGTGCTGACTGTCCATGCAGTTGCTGCGCTGGCGTGCCCTGCCGTTGCTGCACTGGCTGTCCCTGCCGATGCTGTGCTGGCTGTGCCTGCTGTTCCTGAGATGCCCATACCTGCTGACGTCGTCCCTGTTCGTGGTGGTACTACCCCAGACTTTGGTCTGTCTGTACAGGTGCGTCCGGGCCCTGTGGCTTCGGCTACAGCAGCCCCGGCTCCGCCCTGGATGGCAGATCTTACGTCTGTCCTGAGGAAGCTGACGAAGAGGAGGAGGAACGTCGCCTTCATCTTCTTCATCGTCGTCGGCTGCCGCCTCTTCCCCTTTGACTTCTAAGGCTTCACTGCCGAGGAAGAAGAAGGTTGCCTCCTCCCTCCTGAGAAGTCTCCCTCGGGAGCTTCTCGGGACCCGTCTCACCTCGGTGGGACGGGATGGTTCCTTCGCTGGTCCTCCTGCTCCTTCGGGAGCGGGCCCGTCTCTTCTTCCGCAAGGAAAAAGACTACGGGGACCAGAGGGGTACCGGCTAACACTGGTACTTCCTCGCCTGGTGTCAGTGGTTCTGCCACTGCATCAGGGTCTGTCTCGGCCTCTCGTTCGCGGGAGGTACCGAGTGTACGGTCGCCTACCAGCGACCGTGCAGCCAGGAACCAGACCTCTGAGCCCGCTCAGCGTCAGGTTCATGGAATGGAGCGGAAGACTGGTGACAGCCGCTCACGCGACTCTCACCAGACCAGCTCTCGCTCTCGCGGTGACCAGCTGGCTACCCGGAATGACGTGACGGTCCACAACCGGCCACGGGCTGAGGCTGGGAAGAGGTCCCCCCGTTCGCCGGTGCCAGCCACGGCTGGACCCAGCGACCTGACATGCCGTGAGGACAAGCACCGGTCTCACTGTGACAGTGGAGCCTGCAGGTCGCCTGACCGTCACTCTCACAGAGAGCGATCGGGTACGGCAACCAGCACCAGCTCTTCTGGACACTCGAGATCTGGGGCCGCTGTGCTCAGTCCAGCCGTTCTCCACAGCGAGACGGTTCGACCAGGCCTGCAGCTCGATCGCCACCGTGGGTTGACGATTGCCTGCAGCCCTCCAAGCCTGCTGATTCTGCCAGCGAGCGAGGAGGGAGCGTCAGGTCTGCCTCTCCCGTACCTTCAACCTCCTCGGGTTACACCGGGAGGAGCGAGGTATTGAGGAGTGATCGTGAGGGGTGCGCCCCTCATGATCCCACCACGACGCCCTACGTGCCAGGCACGGTCTTGGACCGGCCAGGACGTATGCGCAAGTAGATGGGAGAAGACCGAGAGGGCTGTCGCTGTTCCCCCTTCTTAGGAGGAAGGTTCTCGGAATATGCTCTGTTCGAAGGGGGGCTTAACGGTCCTACTCTGCAAGATGCTGTGACTTCCGAGATCCAGAGGAAACTTTGCCGAAGTTATGGCGCTGATTCGTCAGCACAACAACCTCGGGGAAGGATCGCCGCTCCCACCAGCAGAGCCACGTCTCGGCTCGAGTCGTTTTGGGGCCCGAGAGGGAACCCAAATCGACGGTGGGTCTGCCGCGATCGGAGCTTGCCGACTGTGTTGAACCAGGTAGTCTCTCGTCTCCGGACAAGAAGGCTCTCTCAGTTCTGGCCGGTCGAACAAGCTACTTCACCTCCTCTACTGCGACAGAGGCATTTCTACGTGTCTTCGGACACCGTATTTGAATACCCCTTCGGTCCTCCTGAGAGGTTTCGACCTCGACAAGGACTGGAATGAGTCGGAGGACGGTATCGGCTCTCTCCTGTCAGGTGTCGATCAGCCCCACCCAGACGACGTTCACAGTGGCGGCAGACCCTTACCTACAGTATGAGTTCGTAACCCTCCTCGGGAAAACGTTTTCTTTTCTCCTGACGATACGTTTCCCAGGCTCTGAGAGGCCATCGCCGTAAGGCGATGGCTCCTCCTTTTCTTCTCCAACTGCTAGTTCTGTTGGGAAGGCGAGCCAGTATCCAATTCCTCCCCCATTCCCTCTCTCCTTACGGCTACGAGGGAAAGGGGAGGGATCCTACAGAGATTTCTCTGTAAGATCCCACGTTAGGGGCTGCACTACCGGGGGGACCTTCGGGTCCTACCTGACGTAAGCCCCGGTCGTTGAGGAGGGATCCTGCCCCTTTCTCGATTTCTACGGGAATCGAGAGGACCACCAGCCGATATCGTTTGACGAATTCGGTGGGGGTTTCACAGAGTGCTTAGAATTCTACGGAATTTCTAGCGCACTCAGAGTGTTCGAGTTTTTTACGATCTCCAAACACTTAGGCGAGACCACGGTCCAAAGTGAGCGAGAATCCCGATAATTGTTACACGATAATCGGGAACCTCGCTTATGCTCGAATTCCTGTAATTTCTAGCATTTGGAAGAAGACTGCTGCTGAAGAAGAGTATCTCCACAGTAGGCGATTAACCTGGAATAGAGAAGAACGGACAGGAACTTCCAGTTTGGCTTGAACTTTCGTCTTCGGTATTCTGTTCACCATTGAAGCTCTCCTTTGGGAAAGACTTCTCCTTCACTCTCTTGACTAGAGAACGAAGGCGTCGATCTCCAATCCTTATTCTCATTCCTCGAGGGGAAAAGAATTTAGATGGAGGTCGTGGTACAGAACCTACAAGTATACTACGTATATTACCCTCGCGACATGATTCTTTTAACAGTTGAATTGTCCGGGGGGTAGGCGCATACCGTAGTTAACTCTACGGTTTGTGACCGAGACGAATTGTTATCTTAATTGAACTGCAACTCGGGGTTGCCTGCAACCTCCCAGCAGTTATCAGTTTCGATTTAGATACTTGGTATTGTCACGACAACACCAAATCAGCTTTTGTATTTACCGAAATCCGTTTCGTTTAAATATAATTGCTCGAGCGTATTCTTTATGCTCGATGGTTCTAGCCGAACGCATTCCTTCGTGGAAGGGATTAACTGGCAACTCAGGATGACGAGTCACCGAGAGCTACTGCGTATTGAACTGCCTGATAGCAGCTCAGTATCAGCTAGGTCTCGGAGATGCACGGTCGGTTACGTCTCTCTCTCCCCTGGTTTGATTGACTACCGAACCGTATCTCTACCCAACAATCATGGACTTAGGTCTCTGATTAATGGGGATTCTCGCAATAATGAAGGACCATCTACTGCTGTGACGCTCGTTTCATCCGCCTCGACATTGCGAGAATTTTTAAACAGAGATATCTCTTGGACTCTTTCATCTTTCTGTTTACCGCACTGTAACAGAAGTCTGTACTAGTCTCCCGCTGCATCGCACCGCGATAAAGCGAATGATTTTTGCAGACATCTGAGTTTGTCTTCAAAATATCTCGTATTCGTAGGTGTGCAATTATTCATTGTTCGCCCCGAATTAACAGAATGTGTCAGAAGACATCGCCTACTCTCCGACCTGACAGCTCTACTTCCAAATGTTCAGCCCATGAGAAGCAGTTCTTCAGGCAGTATTTCCCTGTGTCTTCATTACTGAAAAGCGCTCCGCTTTTATTGCAACTACGATCCTCACCGGACAGCAATGAATAGCGGTTAGCATTCTCAGTCTTTGTAGCACAGGTTCAGAATCTTGAGAATCCTTCTCTCGGTTCAGCTGTGAAGACGTAGGTTGCATTTTCTGTACACCTTCGTCTTTAACGACACATAGTGTTGTTTCTCCTTAGCTGAGAATCAACTATACTATGAGATATCTTGCCATCAGGGACCTCGGTCTCTAGAAGGCAATTGACTTTGGGCACATGCCTTAAGAGAATCATCACCTCGCCTTCTGGCATCGGTGACGAACAAATTATTTGTTTAGTCTCTTGCATAACCCTTTTTAAGGCGAAGGTCACGTAACTTGCTCGGGTGCTTGGACAACTTGCCTCCTACCGAACGCAGTCAGTCGGCAGCTGTCAGAGCGACCAAGTCAGTTACGAACTTCGCTGTGGACTTAGTTCGGTTGTTCCATAACAGTCTTTTCTTCGTCCTAACGGCTTGTCACAGTACCCATACCATCGACACCCACCATTGAGTGTCGGTGTCCTATCCACTACCGAGAAGAAGAACTTCACTGCATGGGGATAGGAGAATGTGAGACACTTCGCTGCAGACGGATAGACCAGTATGGGTACAGGACATCACCGAAGTCGAGAAGAGGGATAGGTCATACGACCATTCCCTTCTTTTCCTCTGAGGTATTTGCATGACTTTTCCTGCAAAGTCAAGCATCCAGGGGATGGGGATTCGTGATGCTCGATTTCGTACCGACGAACTTGTAGCGAAGACTCAGAACCCTTCGGTTTCTGACGATCGGTTAGAGTCCTTCACAATCCCCTCCCTAATGGACTTCACCGCCTTCGATGCGAAGGAGATGCTGCTTTGTCCTGTGAAAGCGCGACCGCGCTTTCTGAAGAAACTCGACATCCCAGGCTGAGTGTTGAAGACTCTTCGTCAGCACCAAGATGACCTAGAAGTACACTCCATCGAGTTACACAAGAACTTCTCCGTGGCGCAGGTACTGAAGGCAGGGGTCTGGTACAACCAGACCACTGGCACCGCCTCCTTCTACCTTTTGGATATTGCCCACAGGTCCTTGGATCGTTTCCTTGGGACCCGTGGTGGCTGCTCAACACGTTGTGTAGCTAACCCAGACCCTCGCAGGCTGAACAGCATCGAGTCCTGGTGTGACTGTAAGAATAGATAAGTGAATGAGAGAGTGACTGGCTTCTCTTCCTATCTTTTTCTCCCCCTCTACCTGTGGGTAGAGGGATACGGTCATCACCTTGCTGGTATAAGGACGAGATGCAGGTGAGCTACTCGACAGAGGCCCCATCCTATCCCTTTCACTAGGGATGGGAGCGAATATCCACCACTTCCTCCTACAAGGGGGGGGGGGGGGGGGGGGGGGGGAAGTGGATGCAACAAGAGACAAACCATAACTTTATGTTGCCTCTTGCAAATAGGAACTTGTTCTTGTTTGCTGGTACGAAGAGATACGCTTGCCTCTCTCTTAGTACTTGGTCCAAAGGTCTGACCATGATCCTGCGGTGCACCACCCCGATCAATCGGACAGAGGCTTGGATCCCTCCCTCGCTCTTACGACCAGGGAGGCATTCCAAGGTTGGGCGAACACCAGTCTGTTCACAAAAAGACTCAGATCCTCCCACCAAGAAGTGAGTCTTCCTATTGTAAAAGAACCGAAGGTTTGTATGCCGTGTCGGAACAAATGACAATTTGTCCAAAATTGCATTTTTCCTAACCTATACAAACCTGAGGGTCCTTTTACACATAGTCCCACCTCATGCCACCCCTCACTCTGCAGTTTTTGCTTGGGCCAAAAGCAAAAGTGATTTGTTTACCTCCCAGTCGCGCGCGCGCGCGCGCGCCTGTCGGACAAGCAGTTAACTACCGAACCCCTTGTTCGAAAGCTTACGACCTATCCAGCTGCCGCTAGTACCTTCCTATTGTAAAAGGACCTCAGGTTTGTATAGTTAGGAAAAAGCAATTTTGGACAAATTGTCATTTTACACCAAAGATACATTGAAAATATCAGTAGGATATAAAGCATTACATTTCAAATAATGGAAACTATTTTAATAGACTTCAAGAAGCTAATAAGCGAAAATAAGTGGCGAAGTATCATATCTGTATCGGCTACACCACAGAGAACAAAGTATACAGGTAAGGCCCCGTCCACACGGTCGAGCTTTGGTTGACGAACTTTGTCCGATGTGACGTCAGAAGCGGAGAAACAGCGGGAAAAGTCAGAACTTTGCCGCATTTTCTCCGCTTCTGATGTCACATCGAACAAAGTTCGTCGAGCAAAGCTCGGCGTGTGGACGGGCCTTAAGGCAATTTGCCAATACTGTTACCGACCTCACTGTATGATAACAGTGCTCAGCGAGTCATTCAGTTCTATAATTCATTGCTGTTAACAAGAAATGGTGATAAGGAAGACATAAAAAATATGTGGGGCCTGAGTAAGTAGGAAAGTTTACTGCAATACTCTCAATATTGTATGGAGGCATTATGCCATTTTTTTTTACAGATACTTCGAACATTATATCAAGAATATCATGGTTATAATAAAACTTGTTGTGAATTATGTTTATTAAAACATATAATCAAATAACTAGTGAGAACAAAATGAGAACATTTTAGGTCTTATTACACATGACTTTATATTATACAATCTAATACCTTGACATCCACCCTCTCTCTCAGTCACTTCCCTCAATCTGTTGGGCATCGAATGAACAAGGTTGAAAATTTGCTGTGGTCTCGTCTAAAAATTTTCCAGAGAGAGTTGATGTGAGCCATGAGTTGCTGTGTTGTTCTCTCATGTTCCATTTCCCATGTGTTCACCATCTGGGCCCACACATGTTCAATCACATTCATATTTGCTCCTTTGCTCGGCCATTCAAGAAGAAGCAGGTTTTCCTGTCTGGCAAACCACTCTTGAACAACGTGAGCAGTGTGAACAGGATGGGCCCTGGTGGGAAGGGAAAATTCCTTTCTCGTAACGAAGGCAAGAAGGAGGTTTGCAGCAGCTCACATACTTAGCTGCTGTAAAATCGTCCTCGATACGGAACACATCACCCCATACCATGCAGACACCCAGCCCATCGTTGCAGGTGACATGGCCAGATCGAACCACCTCAACGAAAAAAATGGGGGTGTTATATAAATCATATATATATATATAAATCATATATATATATATATATCATATATATATATATATATATATATTATATATATATATATATATATATATATACCTTTGGAGAATTTAATTCTCAGTGATGAACAACACTGAAAGAATTCTATTGTGTAATTATTTATTTAATATATTATATTTGAGGAAAAAGAGCAAATGATGCCACTGTCCCTTACCTAATATTTATCTCAGAAATAGCACTCTTAATTACGTTAACTTCCTTTGTATATTTTGACAGTCCACTTCCGTGGAACAAAATCTGAAGATTAATAATTAATATAAAGAAGAAGGTAATTGAAAATTGATGCAAGTAACGATTTTCCTTATTATACCGAGTTCTATTTGTTCGCCAACAATGCAGCTTCCCATGTGATGTGGATGCGAAGCACTTCTCGTTAGTAAAGATGACCCTGCCCCAAAAGTCCAAACCCTTATCAGCATGACGTTGGGCAAAATCAAGCCTTCCCGCCTTATGTCGCTCCATCAAGAGCTCCTTCATCGCTGGAGTTCTGTGATGAATCCCAGCAGCATGGAGTCTGCGTCGTACTGTCATCGATGACACTTCTAATCCAAGGTCTTCATGAATGGCCTCGGCGTTGGTTAAGGGTTGCTCTTGAGCCGCCCTGATAATGGCGTCATCCTCAGCTGGGGTGGTTTTCCGTGGACCACCTGGCCTAGCTAAGAGAACATATTATCTTAAATGCTTAACTTATAATTTATATAACATCGCAATCAATTCTAGATTCTTCGAATTTTGTACTCGATGGATTGATCATAATTTAGTAAGCATGGCTGTATATTTTTGGTTTCAAAAGCAAATCAAATAGAACGAGATTACATATATCCATAATATTCTCATTTGGTTGGTATATTAAAACTGTAAATCTATCCTGAGCATCACTGAATTGCATTATAAATAAACTATAGCTATCAAAAGACACACAATGACTGTGACGGGGTGGGCACAAATAAAATGCTCTTATAGGGTTAATTTTACCGAGACAACTCAATCAACTATCTAACTTTGTTCATGATTGAGGTCGGCAAGGGCCAACCACCCACCAGTGTGGAATTATGGAGGTGCACCTGAAATATTACTGTGGTGTTGGAATGGCTGTGGATATCTGTAGTCTAACCAAAATTATAATAGCGAGACGAAATACATTTAAGAAAGAAACTTTCATATCAAATAAGCAAGATTAAATAACCATGAACAATGTAGCATATCCACCAATCATTCAGCATAAACAACTTTCGCAAGTCATTCAAGTTCCCACTCTCCTCCCACTTTCTTATCCACAACTGTACCGTGGTTGGGGACACACCAACATCACGTGCAATTGCTCGTATCGAGAAACCATTGTCGCGTAAAGTGACAATTCGTCCTCGCAGTGCCAGATTTGTGTCCCTTCGATTCATGGTGAGTGGTTATGAAGTCTAACCCATTTAAAAATCCTGCTGACGACCCTACCTCCGTTGGGATTCAGACTCTGTTTCGAGTCGAGTAAAACAATACCATGATTCATATATCATTATATCGTTCCTTGATTGTAGGATTAGCCAATAAGGATCATAATCACCATGGTATGAAATAAAGATACTACTGTTAAATATAATATGCTCACATAATTATTATTCCTGTTAATAATTACATTGAGAACTGAATACCAGTTGAGCACTGCTTCGTAAAATGAGCTCGGTAAAAGTGTTCGCGAATTCTCTAACCTATTTCTCTGTAACTAAGATTCGTATAAGTACGAGATTTTGCTATAGTGTACTACACCAGTACCGTAATTTATAAGAGTATCATGAATCACAAATTATAAAGAATAGACACTTGTCCTGTACGAAGAGGCAAGAGGCTCGATTAGCCAGAAATGGATATGACTCAACAGTATAAAAAAGATTCGCCTACCCTCTCCCTCCACCCCCCTCCACCCCCCCCCTCCATCTTCCTTCCTTCCCTCACATCTCCTCCCCCTCCTTCTCTCTCTCACTCTCTCCCCCTCTCTCTCTCTCTCTCTCTCTCTCTCTCTCTCTCTCTCTCTCTCTCTCTCTCTCTCTCTCTCTCTCTCTGAATGTTTACTTCAGTTTCAGTATATTCTGTACAATTTTTTTTATCTATCCATCTATCTAATCTAATAATAATAATTTACCATATTGTTTATATCTAACGATTCACTTGGTTGTTACCTGCCAGCAAAGCTGGCATTACGGTACGGTACGGCACGGTTGATATTTAGCCTATGTGTATGGTAAGGAATTACGCAACGACAATTTTACAAAGTACGGTACAGTATAGTTCAGGTACGGAAAAAATGTGCAAAAAACAAGGGAACAATATTAAGTAATTATTAATAATAATAAACAGTTTTTTTACTATTATTCTTAGCATCAGCAGCAGCAACAGTAGTAGTAGCTATTACTATTTTTATCTTGAGGTCAAATTGTTTTTTCTTTCTTTAGTGACTACTGACTTGGGTAAGGAGTAAATGATTATAATTATTAGAGTGAGAGATATCTGCATGTATGGTGGAGTAGTAGAACGATAGATACTGTGGTTAATGGTAAAGTTACTGTTATACTTGTGTTTGGTTACCTCCTTCGCAATCTTCATTTGGACTCAGGGCATCAGCCATATGCTTGTATTACGAAGGTGAAGAAGAGATGGCCGCTTAGGAACATAACTGTCGTCATGGTAGCAGAAATCCGTTTGTCACGCAACTTTTCAACTTTTTTTTTAGCAAAGAGAGAGCCGCCAATTGCCTACAGATTGGTTTGAATAGGTAACTGGTTACAGTTGCTCTGTGTGTTAAAAATAAAAATTGAGCATTTTTACTGGACATTCATTTGAGTTAAAGCCTTGATTATACCGAAAAATTATAGCAAAATCTCGTACTGATACCAGTCTTCATTACACTGTTATTGACCAAAAACTTGACTGCACTGTCTGTGAAACCTACAGTAAGAGAGCTTTACCAATTACAAATAAACACTACCTTTTATCTGAAATGTTTTTAATTTTACGTTTTGAAGTTAACTGTAGTTGTGGTTGTTTTTTATTTATACTTAATGGTAATTGTAATTGTAACTGAAAAGTTCAAATAATAAAGTACTTTATTTAAAATTTTTATCCTAGAGCAGCCCTCTTACTTTTCGAGAACTCATCTTAACCAAATGCAACAAAGAGATGTTTTGAGTCGCAACTCAATTTATTTATTATATTATTAAGGGAGAATCTTAACAAGCCAGATACCAATTCTAAAAATTTTTTTATTCCATTTATTTCCTTTTTTTGTGGAAAAGGTTTTGTGAAATTTTTTTCCAATATTTAAGTTTTGTATTTCAGTATTATTGAAGTTGTAATTGTAATTCGATAAAAGGTCATGTAATTATGATTTAATTGTAATAGACATAAGGAAACGTAATTACCCCTAACCAGCTTATATTAGCTACATAAGATATGCGACAGTAGCTACTTCATACGAAATGGATGAGCATAAAAATAATGGGAACAAAAATAAATTTTTTTTTTATGCATACATGGGAGAAAACTGATTAGAAATTCAGTGATTTTTCCACTACACTTCGGCTTCTCTCGGGGCACCTGGGAATTGTTCAATCTGTAATAAATCGACTTTATCTTTCTCGGGATCTATGTGGTTCTGCACCCTTATCTGGCCAGGCAACCAATTCAAATCCTCTCGACCTTGAAACAATTCCTGGACTATTCTGGCCGTATGGATGGGGCAGCCGTCATGAATGAAAATGACAGTACTAGGTGGAAAGGGATAATTCCGCTGTTGAAGTGAAGGGAGGAAGAAATCCTGAAGAATTTTAACGTATTTGTCATTGGTGAAACCCTTCAGTCTTGGTGATATACCATATACTATGTAAGGAAATCCAGGCCCACAAGTTTACGGTTACAAGCCACTCCTGGCCACTTCGTAAATGTTTCCTCGGTGGTATCTGAAGGAAAACAGTCAAAATTTTTTACAATTTACGCGTTGCTTTCCGTAAAAGGGAAAATAATGTTATATCGTTTGGGGAAATGTAATGCTAAGTAACAACCCCTGCATTATGATAATGTTTATTTATCTATGAGGATTAATACTTATTACAAGTTTGCCTCCTCCATCCTCTTATACACTAAAACAGCTCGAAAGCTGAATAGTAGAATTCATGTTAAGAGAGGAACAGCACCACCTTTAGTAAACAGTGTTTCAAATAGACAATTAACAATGACAGTAATGACCTGAGATGTTGCATAGGCCAGAAACAGCCAATCAATCAATCAGTCCCAGTAATCGTGTGATTTAATATATCACTTTGTTCGGTGATAACGATATCACTGCTACAGCACCTCTATTACGTAAACGCTAACAAGTTTGTTACCCAATCATGGCTAGACTGAGGTGTTGTATAAATTTTGATAGGGCTTCTGTCCTCTTCTAGCAGTATTCGTTTAGTCTCCAAATGAGAACAGCAATATTTGTTCTCCGGGCGCAGATCGTCGCTCTATGAGAAAGTGGGCTTTCAATAGGTGCTGTTGCACAGCGTCTTGACGTCTCCCCTACAACAGTAAATAAATGGAAAAGGAGGCAAGCTTAGACTGGGAAATTGACCGACTTTGGATAGCATTTATTTATTTCATTTATTTATTAATTTTTTAAACTATAAATCTTATAAACCCGTGAAATTATGAAACCTAAATTACAGTTGCCTTCGTCCTGTTGAACTCTAATAGTGATTCTTTCTCTTTACTTCCAAATACAATAGCGTTTCCATAAGTAAAACAGGATATAATTAATCTTAGATTATGTAGGTAGCTGCATGTTAATTACGTATTTCAGGTCGAATACCTCCCCCACGAATGACCACCCGTGAGGATAAACGCGACATTCGACGAGCAGTATAAGAAGATCCTTTTACCAATACTATTGCTATTTGTGAACGTCTGGCATTAAATGCCTAGGCTATGACGGTGCGAAGACGTCTGTATTACCTCATAGAATTCTTGCCAAGAAGGAATTTCTCGGCATCGTGCTGATAGGCTTGCCTTCGTTCAACGGTTTGTGGGGGAGGATATGGAATTTTGGTCTCGAGTCGTATGCAGTGATGAAAGGTCTTTTACTAGCAGAAGTCACGGCAGAATACATAACTGAAGACCGAGTAATATAAGTGATTTCTAAAATCATTAATAACAGTCAGACTATAATAATTATAAGCAAGGGTAATATTATAATCAAAAGATAATAATTTTGTCAATAACCATGTATTTTCCGCTAATTGAATTATATTGCCACGAGAAGTGTGAAAATAAAAATTCTTCATTGAAAACCCCCCATTAGTTCTACTATGGCCAGCTTTCAGGCATTAAGCAAATACATTATTAATGCTATGAATAATCACGTAGGCAAACTTATGATATAGAGTACAGCCTGTTTACTGAATTAAAGAATATCATATCATAACGAACTGTTGCAGATCAAAGTTAATGCTATTATAAGTATTAATCTTTGCAAATGAATAAACATTCTTAACTTATTGCAAGGGTTGTTACTTAGCATTTTATTTCCCCAAACGATATAGAATTATTTTCCCTATGAAAAGCAAAGCGTGAATTGTTAAAAATTCGATTTTTTCCTTTCAGATACTACAGAAGAAATTTACGAGGTGACCAGGAATGGGCATATCACAGTAAACGTGTTGGGCTGGATCTTCTTACATTATATGGATGATATCACCAGGATTGAGTGGAGGCTCACTGGTGAAAAATACATTGAAATTCTTCATGATTTCTAACTTCTTTCACTTCAACAGCGGAATTATTCCTCCCCACCTGCTCCTGTCATTTTCATTCACGACCGCTGCCCCATCCATACGGCCAGAATAGTCCAGGAATGGTTTCAAGGTCGAGAGGATCTGCAGTGCTTCACTGGCCAAGTAAGGATACAGTCATGAACCTCACCTGAGAATTTATTAGGCTAATTTGTGGGAAAACCTGAGTTGGGAGCCTGAGAGGGGAGGGAGACCAGATCAACTAATTATGAACCTCTGGGAACATGAACCTCACTGAGAATATTTAGGTTTAATTTGGTAAAATGTTGGGAGCCTGAGAGGGAGAAGAGACCAGATCAACTTATGAACCTCTGGGAACACAATGGAAACTCTTCCACAACCGACCACAGATCGTCAGAAACCATGAATCTTCTATGCCTAACAGATTGCAAGAGGTGATCTAGAAGGAAGATGGCTGGACTTCTCACTAATATTAAAAATAAATGTAAAAATTGAGTGTGTATATTTGGATTACCCCATGGCTTCCGCTGAACCTCCATGTTGTATGATAAAAAAAAAACAAAAAAAAAAAAAAAAAAGTCGTAAACAGACCTATGCATATCGTTTAGCTCCAGGTCATGATTATTATAATTTATTTATTAGAAAGGTGAATTTGATATTTTAAAGGAGTTCAAAATCTAAAGGGAATTTGGCTATCCTGATTTTTTCTTAAAAAATTATCTAAAAAGAGAACCCAAGGACAATATCATCAAACATTTCTCCAAATAGCTCTTTCCACAATGGAAAGGTAAATGACTGAAGGAGCTGTTTAACAATAGAGACGTCTGTCTCTTATCCTCACACTAATGATGATAAGAGCGAAAGGAATTTCTGTCCGTATAACATTAAAACATGTATCACAATTAATATATTAGAAAATATAAGCAAAGTAGATATGTATCCATTACATGTAATAACTTGTAATGAACGGCGTGTAGGGAATAACCTCTACAGTATATTCAAGAGGGAATACAAACCCAACCATGAATACATGAAACCTCTGAATATCACAATTGTTTATCATTGGCAAATGAACTAAGTTTACCATATGGGAATGGTTAAAAGTTTGCACCAAGTTTTGGAGTCCTTCTTCACTTTCCATTACACGTTGTGGAATTTTCTCTGTCCCTAGTAGTTTCATTTTGATTCCTCAGTAACGTCTAGTCTCTCTCTCTCTCTCTCTCTCTCTCTCTCTCTCTCTCTCTCTCTCTCTCTCTCTCTCTCTCCTTTTCATTCTAATGTATTGACAAGAGAGAGTGAGTTTAACCCAATCATTCTTGTAAATGTTGTTGTATTCAGAAAATCTACGGTACTATAATAATATTAGGATAAACACTAAAAACACGCAGGCATTAAAGATAAACAAGAAAATATTTCAAGTGGAGCTTTTCGTTAGCCATACACTATATCCACGAGTATATATATGCATATATTAGTTTAGTCAAGATTAAAGGGTGTTAATGACATATCAAAACTGAATACTTAGCGCAGTGGTATTTCTAGATGACATGTCACTTTAAAGTACCTAATATGGGAGAGAGAGGAGCTAAGGTGTCGGACACTTAAAACACGTTCACAGAGTTTTTGGGTATGTTCAATGAAGTGTTGCTGCGCTTCTCTTTATAGCTTCCTATTATATTACTTGTAGGAAATGCACTGCAACCGATACTATAAACTTGGCTTACGTGATAAGGTTAAAATATCCTGTTATGATGTTCGTGATTCTCTCCAATACCAATATAACTCTTAAAATTTTGATCAATTTTAAGTATTGCGTAATGAATATGACCGATATATAATAACAGACACGGTGGTAAGATAACGACTTAGACGAAAGTTAAATGGAATCTTAATAAACAAACTTATATTAAAAGTGAGACAGTAATCTTAGTTACAGCAATATACCCTGCTCAGATTTCTTTTTTTTTTTTCTTTACACCGTGTGTGTGTTTCTCCAACCATACCTAATGACTCCTCCCACTGAAAGAATTCCAGAGCTTATTGGTGGAACTCTTGCTAAGAGAAAAAGAGTCCTCCCCCCATTCCCCTCAGTAAACACTGTTACCATATAATTTTTCGAAGTCCCTCAAGAAGGTGTACCAGGGAAACCTGTGTCCAACTGTACCTCTGTATATGTAAGAGTTACATAATAAAAATATGGAATGTTATTCCATATATATAAAAAACTAAAACTTAAGAGGTCAATCAGATTGCTCGCAGGAATGTGATCAGACCAGAGACGATAAAGTATGCTAAGATGACGTATAAAATAAAGTAGGCTAAGATGACGTGCCGTCACCTGTGGTCCTTCATTTGTTTTGAAAACATTAGTCCAAGCTTCCTGCTTGAGACAACTACCGTGACCTATAATTCAAACGGCCTACGTGATTTGTAATCACTCATCTAAAAGAAAAAAAAAATTGTACCTCCTGAGAGAAGTTTCCATTTTTACTTTATATTCCGGTACACAATGTTCTCTCATTTCAGCGTTCGCGTCCAATTTCATTCATATCGATCTTGTTTACTTTTTTTCGCTTTGATATAGTTGTTTACCTCGGGCATGTTTACATATTTTTGCTTTTGCGAATTTCCCTTTTGAGCTCTTTTTTTCTCTCTCTCTCTCTTTTTTTTGTTCGTGTATCTTATTTTTATTTATTTATTTATTTGTTTTTGCCTGGGTTTTTCTTTCTCCCTTTGAATAGATTTTACACTGGACTTCGTTATGTAGTGGTTAAGATTAGTGCGTTTTTGTGACGTTTAGTAAATTTATAAAAAGTTATTCTTAGTCATGCTCGACCTTTTGTACTTAAACTTGTAAGTGCAGTTTTATATTATATTGTATTATATTATATTGTATTATAATATTATATATATAAGAAGCGACTCTGGCAGAGCGGGGAAAAGCGATGTTGGATCATTCATGCCAATACCTTTTTGAATTAAAAAAGATATTTTCCTATGAATCACACGACTGTATCAAGTAATCAGAGCAGGTTCTCGTAATTTTAATACAATAAGTTTATAAGTAGTGGTGTATTAAGCCCGACTGTACGCTCCGTAAAAATTAGAATATCTTGTTTTTGTACATTCAACTTCCCTGTCAGATATATACTTAGCTATAGACTCCGTCGTCCCCGACAGAAATTCGAATTTCGCGGCACACGCTACAGGTAGGTCAGGTGATCTACCGCCCTGCCGCTGGGAGGCAGGAATAAGAACCACTCCCGTTTTCTAATCAGATTTTCTCTGTCGCGGTACTGTCAACATTGTTGTTGGTACCTCCTGACTTGATTTCGTTTTTCATCGCCATCGATCTTCTGGGCTGTCTTTTGCAGGGAAGTACTGGGTCTTTGGTTTGGCATACGCTTTTATTAACTTTTTAATGAATTTGGCTTCGAATTTTCGAAGAAAATTACACGTGAAACTACCGAATTTTTCGGTAGACACTCACATATTTTGCAATAAAGGGAAATATTAATATTTATTCACTAATACGTGTAAGAAGTGTTAAAACTTGATTGAGGAAAAGTAAACACTCTAACTTCCTACTTAAGGAAGTCAGAAAAGCATATGACTAGAAACGCTTCCTTTAGAAGCTTTAATATGTCTCGTGCTAATGAGCAGTTGGAGTATTAACAGTACTAGTAGTTGTTGCATCCTCATCACCTTCTTACCTCACAGAAACTACAAATTTATCTTTTGCAAATTTGAAGAATAAATGGAGGGAGCTCAAAAGGCGAGCTCTTAAAAGGTAAGAAGTGAATATAGTGTTCCCAGTCCAGTGGAGGGTGCGTCTGATCGGCTCTGTCTCGCTCCCAGGCCTAGACCTCTTCCAAGCTCCCAGGCCCAGAGGAGAAGGAATGTCGACAGCCTTACGGAGGTTATGGAGAATCCCCACTGATCAGGCGTCCCCTCGGCAGTATCTGTTGCGTCCCAGACTGCCAAGGATAGCTATAGGAAAAACATCCTCAAAGAGTGGAGGGTGCGTCTGATCGGCTCTGTCTCGCTCCCATGCCTAGACCTCTTCCAAGCTCACAGGCCCAGATGAGAAGGAATGTCGAAAGCCTTACGGAGGTTACGGAGAATCCCCACCGATCAGGCGTCCCCTCGGCAGGATCTGTGGCGACCCAGACTGCCAAGGATAGCCATTGAAAAGGCATCCTCATAAAGTGCGTCTCTTCGTCCGATTCTTCATCTTACAAGACAAAGAAGTGGATATGTTTGGAGTTCGGACGATCTTTCGCGTACTCTGGAAGAAGTTGGAAAGCCCGCTTTGAAATGAAGAGCAAGTGAGAAGCGCCAGCCAGGCGCGAGCCTCCAGCCAGGCGCGAGCCGCGTTCCAGCAACCATGCGCGAGCCGCGTTCCAGCAACCAGGCGCGAGTCACGTTCCAGCAACCAGGCGCGAGCCGCGTTCCAGCAACCAGGCGCGAGCCGAGTTACAGGATCTCCTACATCGCCTTATGAGAGAGAGGTCAGCCGCGAGGCTCCTCTTATTAGTTTTTTTATCAGGAGCAGCCTTCTCCTGGCAAAGGCGCAGATGTCGCACAGGTGGCCGTAACCTTTGTCAGCATGATACTAGTACGGAGAGAAGCTCTTCTCCAATATACAGGGGACTGCTGTAACAGACAGTTCCTCTCAGCGTGGGCTCTCTCCTTCAGTTCATACTCTTCCCTCATTATGACGAGGCAAGAACTCCAAGAGATTTCTGACTAAGAAGCTCTTCTCTTCTGCATTTGAGACGGCGCTGCAGAAGGGGAACTTTAAGGTTCTCCCTACCGTAAGCCCAATCTCGGAACAGGAATCCTTCCCCTTCCTGGATTTTGGCGGTTATCAGAAAAACTATATGCTCGAATTCCTAGATTACTTACTCTCATATAAGTGCATTTTTCCCTCATTAGTGACATAGTAGACATTTTGTCAAGCAAGTGTGTAACACATCATTGACAAAAATATTTACTCTTTGTCTCGAAAAGGGGTTTGTTCTCATTGACAAAGAACTTAATAACATTTTATTGTGTAAGCATAGGAAACTCGCAAGCAAATATAATTAAGTGAAACAGGATTCGCTAAATACAGAAGCTGAGTAGACATTGTCGTAATAATACCTTTAAGCGTTGTCCCTACACCGGAAACTCCTGGAATGTTGCAAGGAGTACCGATTAATTGCACTTAGAGTAATGGTCCTTCGGTTGCCATCCGTAGAGGAATCTTCGGTACGCTTATATGACTTGAACCATACAGTAGAAAAAATAATGCAAAGGTAAAATACGTAGGGTATTGTAGTCATTGAAACAGCTAATTCTCTACTACATTCTTTCCTCGATGAGGAAGAGAGAGAAGGGATATCGACTGTCTTCGTTCCCTTCGACAAGAAAGAGAATTAGTATTAGCCGAAGGAGATCCTCAAGTGAGAACCGAGGACTGAAGAGGGAAGCTCTAGCTTCCTATGCTATTGGATATAAGACTTCATGGACTTAGTATCCAAGTTTTTTCCTGGAAGAGCCTCTAACCAATGAAGGAGAGCTCTTCCGAATCCTCGCACCAGGTTTTCGGCTCGATAATATTAATAAACCTATTCCTTCAACGAGACGGCGAACGTTCATTGAATGGAGTAGCTGGCAACTCAGGAAGAGCACTGCGAGACGGCAAGCACACACTGCTGTCACCGTAGACCAACACAGTACCATCTAGTTCTCTGTCATGAGCGGTCGATTACATCTCTCTCTCCTACGGGATTGACTGGCTAACCGTATCTCTCCCCTACAATCACGGACTTTAACCTTGGATTGAAGGGAATTGTAGGCAAACATGAATAAACATTATCTGCGTTTTGCTAAGAAGCTTTCAATAGAAAGATCTCTTACACTTTCTCAATGCTGTTTACCGCAATGTAACAGAATTATGGACGATTCTAACGCGGAATAGCACTATATTATATAATGCTCTCATGCTTATGAAAGCATAGCCTTATTAGAGAACGGAACATGCTCAGTGATACAATGGATGAGTCTGCTGGGAACCATTTCTTTGTGGCAGAAGTTTGTTTCCCTGAATGGACTGCAATGCAGACCTATATAATTTTTTCCTACCAAGAAACGGAAATAACTTACGACCGTGTGCCAGGTAACCTAACATAGGTACAGATGTCCTGGCACATAGTCTAAAGAATTGCAAGTAATTTAGTTGGAAAGGTGTCCTAAAACAGTGTTTCTCATCTTCCGATTTGTCATCAAAACGTGGGTGGAGTTCGGACGATCTATCAAGACCTACCAAAAGAAGTTGGAAGTCTCCTGCTTTGGACTCGAGCCCGGAACGTTTTCCAGAGGACTCGCCATCTGAGAAAAAGAGAGCCAAGAAAGCCTGTACTATACCTTCTCTCGGCTTGGAGTCTCCTTCATCATCTAAAGCTCCTTCCCCTCGGTCGGATGAGGAGGAGGAAGATTCAGCGACGAAGATTCTAATGAAAATGTAAGAACAAATCTCGTCTTTGGTAGGAGTACTAAAGAAGGACCCTCCTCGGAGAAAAGACTGTTTCCTTCCGATCAAGAGATCCCGTTCGGTGGACGTGCAGGAAGCGCCAGATTTGGAGAGCGCAGATGAATATTGCATGATACGGACAGCGCCAGCCAGGCGAGAGGCGCCAGCCAGGCGCGAGGCGCCAGGCGCCTGCCAGGCGCGAGGCGCTAGCCGCAAGCGAGACGCCAGCTAGGCACCAGGCGCCAGGATCTCCAGCTTCATCGGATATTGAGAGAGAAGTTAACAAAAGCTGTCTCGCCCATTCAGAGGTCGTCTCTTCTTTACGCACCTCTTTCGAAACAGCTTTTCCCTTCTCAGTTAGTGAGAGATGTTTCTCACTCACTTACTGAGAAGGCGACTCAAGATCTGTTAGTGCAATCAGCAAAGAAGACGAGACCAGCTGTTCCTGCTGTGAAGAAGGAGTTACAGAACCCTCAGCCACCCTTTCGAGGGAGTTCATCGGGTCAATCCTCTAGAAAGAGAGGAACAGAGAAAGGAGGAAGGTCTTCTTCTTTTAGACCAGTTAAGAAGACAAAATGATGGACATCGCCAGCCAGCCTCGAAACTCCAGCCAGGCTCGAAGCTCCAGCAAGAGGGGAGGCACCAGCCGGGCGCCAGGCGCCAGAAGCGTCAGGCGTCAGAAGCGCGAGGTGCCAGCCAAGAGTGATGCGCCAGCCAGGCGCGAGGTGCCAGCCTTGCGCTAAGCGCTGGCCAGGCGCAAAGCGCCGGCCAGGCGCCAGGCTTCATCCAGAAGAGATCCATATCAAAGAACGCCCTGGCCTTCTTTGTGATAAGTGTGATCTCCAAAGCACATGATAAGTGCCTTGATGATTCCTTCAAACAGCTGAGAATTAAAGCGCATGAAGTGCGAGCTTTTGGGAATTCTTTTTTTTTCCATAAGAATATGTCAATAATGGACATATTAGCTGTCACATACAGGAAATGCAACTCTGTGTTGACTTCCCATTACCCGAAGGATGTCAAGATAACCTATAAGAGACCCTTCTCTCTTGGTTTATATGTGTCTGCGGATAAGTTGCTGGGATAGGGAGCCGATACTGATCCTTAACTAGTGAGTTAAATTTTATTTAGTGTCGAGTTTTTAGGGTTGTTTGAAAGGAGTTTGGGGATAACTCTTTTCAATATCAGTACTAACCCGGGTGTTAGGATCAGGTGATCGGGATCGGTGTTGTGCTCCTTAATTATGCCATTAGGCAAGGTGTGTTGTCATGTAAGTGGATAAGACCCCATTGACAAATGCCATCAGGCTCTGTCGAGTAAGTGGATAAGACCCCATCGATAGACCCACAAGAACTCTTAGCCATAGGTCACATCCTCGCTAAGGCTCTTGAGGCAAAGCAGACTCCTAAGCAGTAGCTATGAAGTCTTCCGCCTAAACAAGTAGGAACCAAGGTTTTATTTATTACCTACAATGTATGTTGTTTACCTGTCTATTCAGTAAATAGCTGTCTCTTACCCACCACCAAGGGTGCCAATCAGCTAAGTATGTATCTGATAGGGAAGTTGAATGTACAAAAATGATATTGTTATTGTACAATAAAGTTTTGTACATACTTACCTGGCAGATATATACGATTAAATGGCCCACCCAGCCTCCCCTCAGGAGACAAGTGGAAGAGAAAATCTGATTAGAAAACGGGAGTGGTTCCTATTCCTGCCACCCAGCGGCAGGGCGGTAGATCACCTGACCTACCTGTAGCTTGTGCCGCGAAATTTGAATTTCTGTCGGAGACGACGGAGTCTATAGCTAAGTATATATCTGCCAGGTAAGTATGTACAAAACTTTATTGAACAATAATAATATTTTTATGCTTTTAGTCCACGTAATATCCTGTATTTACAGTCGCACCGTCTGTTGTTCGAACTTCCCTATTGAGAAGTCCGGATAAGCGAGCGCTTACAGATACCTCTATAGTTATAAAAACATTGATCTGTATCTAGTGTAATTGTAAGATATCCATCTATGTGTATACAAAACATTATCTTACTTCCTGCCAAATAAGGCGTGTTTATCATAGGAAATTCTATAAACCTCCTAACATATTAAAATCCGTTTTGAACAAAAAGAGACAGTTAATCAAATAATAACTTATATAGAGGAACCAATCATTTGTCTCATAAATCGTGATATTGTTCAACAACCCAACAGAATTCTCCCACAACCGAGTCGCAGTTTGCACGCAAAATCTCGAGACGCATGCACCCTCGAATGTCTTAGTGTGTGTAAAAAGACTTTGCTGGGATCTGAAATTTTAATCCTTCCCGACACTCTGAAATATAACGATTTCCGCGAACAAAGCCCTATACACGGTTGACTCACAGCAACAAGTTAATCTAGTAATCCACAAAACCTATACATATAAATATCGCATTTTTTTATTGTTGCTAATTTTTAATCACGCCCAACCAGTCGTAGATGAATCTCTCTTATACTCTATCTAAAGTAATATCCGTAAAGTCATTCAAGCAGAGGTGATTCAGCAGAAATTTTTTTTATCTTTTATCTGAATACCAGGATGTTTCTCCACTAGCGAGTGATCTCTGGGGGAATCGGATGTCATCGAACACAAAATACGGTCTAAGGACAAACATAAAGCTATATAAGTACCTTCGTATAGACTCCCAATGAAATTTCAAAATAGAGATAAATGACGAAGTTGAAAAAATGTTAGTAATAGGAGTCATTAGGAAATCAAATAGCCCTTATAATTTTTCCCTCAAACATCATGCCATAAAAGATCGGACTTGGCGTATCTGCGTAGATTTCTGTCGCTTAAACAAGGAAACGATTCCCGATCGTTTTCCAGTGTCATGTACCGATGATATCTTATCTTTGTTAGGTCAGAATAAATTTTTCACCAGCTTGGACTTACTTAAAGGCTTTCACCAGATACCATTACCTAAGTGATTGCACCTCATACACCTTCTTCAGCACACTCAGGGGACATTATCAATTTTTACGTATGCCTCCGGCTTACGTTGTGCCCCAATTACAATATAGAGTTTGGAGACTTTTAGGGGATACCCTACATGCCTATATGGTTGATCTTTTAATCTTTTCTAATACCTTAGAAGTACATTCACATAAACTAGAGCTAGTGCTATAGAGACTAAGACAAATAATCTCAGAGTAAAATATCTAAATGTGAGTTTTAAAAACCGAACATGTTTATTTAGGTTTTATGTGTCTAGTCAAGGTCTTAACCTGTTAAGCGTCCGCCCCGGATGAGCTCGTTGCTAACGTAGCGTCGCGCTTTTTTTGTAATCAGCGATCATAGCACTGATGATAGTTTTTCAAAGTTATTATTGATTTTTATGCTTATTATTCATACTGTAATTAAGTGTAGGAAATTCTCTCTCTCTCTCTCTCTCTCTCTCTCTCTCTCTCTCTCTCTCTCTCTCTCTCTCTCTCTCTCTCTCGGAGTCCAGTCACTCGGCAAAGAAAAGTAATCTTCACTCCCGCTATTGGAAGAAAAGATTGTATCATCACTGGAGGATTCAGAACAAGAGCTCTCATCATCAAATAGGTTATCAATATCAGACTCCTCATCTAGTATTTGATTGATCTCACCTGAAGAAATACGCTTCCTCTTTGGGACATTCATTGTGAAAGACGTGAAATCCAATTTGCCTCGATAAACGCCCGAAGCGTATTGAAAGAAAACCAACAGGGACAGGCAGTTTTCTAGCATAAGCGACCACCAGGAAAGAGTTGCCAGGCTGGAAATAAGTTTCCCGTGTGCTGAGAGTGTTACCAAATGATGTTCCTACACTTTCTATACGAGTAAACGTATTATTACGGGGCTGACGGCTTGACAAGCACAGTTAATGTCTTGAACGTAATATCCCGTTGAAGGCGCTACCGAGTAGATCGCGGTAAACGTATTATTACGTGGGTGATGCTTAACAGGTTAAGTAGTCCATGGTAAGGTGTCGGCTATTCATAACTTTTCGGTACCTATTAATGTAAGGGGGACACACCACTTTTGCGCTGTAGTGGGTATTACAATCGTATGTAAATATGTAACTTTTCAATCATGACAGCTCCTTTAACAGATCTCTTACAAAGAAGGGCGTAGATATATTATGGTCTGAAAGCATCAACAGGCGTTCGATATCTTCAAATTGTAATTATGCAGTTCACCTATCCTAAAAATCCCTGATTTAAATAAGGAATTTTTTTTATTGCAACAGACGCCTCAGAACAAGGGTAAGAGGGGTACTACTTCAGCAATATGATAAACAGTTCTTTCCTATAGCTTTTTATTCACGTAAACTAAAGCCCTCTGAAAGTAAATATGCAGTAATAGGCAAGGAAGGGCTAGGTATCTTTAACTCACTAGTACATTTTAAGTTCATAATCTACGGCCATCCTGTTAAAATCCTCACTGACCATAAGTCCCTTACCGAGTTTTTCAAAGGCTTTAATCACAGTCCCAAAGGAACTCGGCGGCATATGATCATTCAGGTCTTTGGAGCCAAGATACGATATATACCAAGGAAAGCAAATATCATAGCTGACGCATTATCCCGCAATCCCGCACCATACTGCAAAGAACCATTAATTGGACTAAAAGATATAGAAATATCTGTGACTATTGTTAAAACCGTATCTAAACAAGAAAATTCATTAACCCAAGAGATCGTGAACATTGAATACCTGGGTTGGAGCGCAGAACTGTTACAAACTGAACAAAAGCAAGAGTCAGCAGCAATAAGCAAAACAATAAACACTTCGAACGGAAACAAGGTCAGCAGCTAAGCAAAACAATAAACACTTCGAACGGAAACAAGGGTCCGCAGCTAAGCAAAACAATAAACACTTTGAACGGAAACCCTAAAGCAAAAGTATATTTAAAGTATGTGTATCAGAATTATGTAATCAAATGTAATATTATATGTAGGTCAGTGACAAGGAAAACCCGAAGAACACAGCAGGTGACTAACGACCAGGTAGTAGTAATAATCTCTTTATACCAATCGTCCTAAACTGGTTGCATTCCAATCCATTATGTCACAGAAAGCCAAATCACTGTTTTACTGGCCTACAATGCTTACAGATATAAAAAGCACATAACTAATTGTAAAACGTGTCATGAAAACAAGGGACACACTAAGACACCTGTCAGTTTAAGGGCCTATCACGTGCCAAATCAATCCTTGAAAGAATACAAGTAGAATCATTAACAGAGTTACGAGTCTGACAGAGGAAATAAACACTTCTTAGGGTTAATAGTTCTCTTGACACGTTATATAGAATTAATAGCACTAAAAAACAAACACCGCAATTGAGTGCGCTAGGAATATTTATGAGTGCTAAATCAGTAAATATGGAATTCAACACATGATAATCTCTGACTTGGGTGGTGTAAATCAATAATAATCTCCTTAACTCGTTGTGTGAATTCCTTTCCATTAAGAAAACCAATACTATATTTTATCACCCAGAGTCAATCAGTGTGGTAGAATAAGAAATAAATAAGAAAGTGTCAATGTTTTACGAGTTACACTCGTGATATTGGATCCGAACTGGATTATAGCGGTTCTCGCGGTTTTAAATACCTTTATCATTCATATCTTGTATCTATAGAATTGATACCGCAAGTAGCCTTATACGGTACGCCGCTAGAACACTTTTCCACATATTCAAGCCAACCATTAATTTATCAAATATATATATAAAAAAATATAAATAAATAAAATAAAATAAATATGGATACAAGTGGAGCCGATGTAATACACTCCGTAAGAAGTCGGAAGGGTTACAAATTATAATAAAAAAGGAATCATGATAAAATCAATAAGCAAAACGTAACCATAGGCTAATAAAATATCCAAATATATATGCGTAAAGATTTGAACTTAACGCTTTAGTAACGACAAATAAGCTAAAAGTTCAAACACATATCAAAACCTACTGGCATATTGTCTGTCCCGGTGATTTATATTTGTAGTCAATGAAAAAAAATAAAATAAATAAAATAAAATAAAATAAAAGAGATTTTAAAGTCAGGAAGTCTAGAAGTGAAAATGTATATCAATGGAATAATCCTATACGGATCTTACAGGGCAAATAATATATATAGAATTTGTATGAAAACTCTTTTCCTTAGTTTGAATAAGGAATATCTAATTTAACATAATTACATTTATTTTACAATCTTGCAGATTTCCAACATGAAACTAATATTATATTGTTCAATTTTGGTACTGTTTTTTTTCAGACATTATTCTCGTGTGGGTGGAGTATTAAAACAAAAAATACCCAATTTATACTAGAGTCGTATTTATTACAGCAAGTAACGTAACTCTTAAGCTGGTGACAACATCATCAGTCCTGAGGGTGCCTGGCGCGTTTGCCGAATCATCATTGTTCCTTTTAACCTCCATAAACCGCTTGCAAAGCAGGTTGGCTGGAGAGAGGAATGCTTAGCCCGAACTTCTCATGGGCAAGGCAGGTCGTTAGGTACAAGTGTCTATCCGTGTGTGCAATGCAACTTTAGTTAAGGAATTGCAATCGTTTTAAAATTAAGGAACAAAATAAGCAAACAGAATTTCTATAACATCAAAATGAATTAATTTTTTTCGGAACCTCATAGACAATTAGTCAATAAATCAGTTTATGATATTGGTAAACGGACATTTAGAAGTATCAGGTCATGGATATGAAAAATTTACTTGCAACATTAGCCTGCTACAATTCAAGTAAATCACATTCATGGGAAAATGTCGCATTTTCTTGAAAAACCCAGTTTATATAGAAATTAGTTACATAGTGGGTTCTTTCATAGCATCTCCTGCCTAAAAATTAACCTCAGAGGATGCTAGCGAGAAAATTGAATATGAACCTTTTTGTTAAGAGCACATAGGATCAGATTTTATCACAACTTAATCTCAGTAAGCATAGGGAAATACAGAATCATGATTAATATTCTCTTTGCCTCTTATGTTGCCTGGCAATCTTACAAATAGCTCCGTTTCACACTTCTTTGTCTAGTAACTTACTACCAGTAATATCGAATTTTCTTTGGGATTCGTATTGATATGTTTATTTTTTATAATTATGGATATTTTTACAGTCATCATAGACCTGGATAGGTTCACTCGTTATAATGACATGGATGAAAAATATTTGTACAGCTGACTCTTTTGAATTCCATAAAATATCAGCGAATTCATGTGGGTTAAGTCTGGTTCTTAATGGCTTTCTCCCTCCCATATTTGGATGTTGTCTGAATTTACTTTGCCCTTGTGACAAGTATAATTTCACTTACAGGCTGATTAATGGAACCTGGTTACAGTATCCTGCAGTACGAGAGTTTCATATCGCATGCCCGAACAGATCGTCTACAACTTCAAAAAATCGTTCGTCGCTGTGGACGACTGCAGTGAAGTATCAACCGCCTACAATGTGAAAGGGAATAAGCATCATCACAAGTGAACAAGCTTATTTCGTGGAATTCTAGGATGGACACCCGTATCCCGTCGTTAATCTCGTTTTTAATGCGGAATGCTCCGTAGCTGGCGCAGGACTCGTGCTGGGGATTATTTTATTCATCGTGAACGTATTCGTATGGCATAGGATGCAGAGAACAAGTATAAGTGCAAGATAGAACGTTGGACCCTGCCCAGGCAATTCCCCTTGTTTTTAACCATTTGGAATTGGCCATTTCATTTGGCTATAGGTGGTTGTCTGGAACTGTGTAATGGACGAAAAGTTGTTCGAAACGCTAGAATGTGCAGTAGATATAACCTCGGTCATGTATCCTATATATAAATTATCATAAATAACAGAATCCTATATATAAAGTATCATGTATCCTATATACAAATGATCATAAATAACAGAATCGAAATATATCTGTGCGTGTACGCACTAGGAATCTATTTAAAGTGCACCTAGATTAATCACTTAGATTAGTCATTTATGTGAATCAGTTGTATTAAGTGCACATATATTGATCATAATTATATGAATCCATATACATATGTATAAATAAATCAGGTAGCCTATAATCAATCTGTTACCTTTTATCTTACCAATAACTGCAGTTATATAAAAGTTATATAAATGTTATATATGAGTTAGCATAAAAATAAATGAATCAGCATAAAAATTAATAATTTTTATCACTTCATATATGAATTTTTATCAGTTAAAATATGATTTTTATCATGTTAATCTTTATCCTAGGCAATTATCAGAGTACCTTAGTATTTTCTGTAGCATATGCATCTTAATGAGTTGAAGTGAAAAACTGTTTCATTATATATCACGTGATCATTATTATTTACGAATATCATCTTATATCTTATTACTTGAATCTGTATTTGTGTACACCATGAATTTTTTTTACTTATAAGTATTTTCTATATATCTATATATATTCACATAGTGTCTGTATCACACTCCTATAAGTCAAATGCAAGTCAAGCTTGAGTAATATTCAGTGGTTGTTTTTGTAGCTGACCGAGCTTTTATGTAAGAGTTGCATAATAAAAATATGGAATGTTATTCCATATATATAAAAAGCTAAAATTAAAAAGGTCAATCAAATTGCTTGCAGGAATGTGATCAGACCAGAGACGATAAAGTATGCTAAGATGACGTATACAATAAAGTAGGCTAAGATGACGTGCCATCACCTGTGGTCCTTTATTTGTTTTGAAAACATTAGTCCAAGCTTCCTGCTTGAGACAACTACCGTGACCTATAATTCAAACGGCCTACGTGATTTGTAATCTGTGTTATCTGTATGTATGTTCATATGTTTGAGCTACTGTCTACTTCCTTTATGATTTGTAACCGAGATGGTAGTCAGAGTTGAATTAGCCATCATCATCGGCAGAAGCGATCAAGCCATCGTCATTAGAAGACCTGTACAAACTTCCTCTGATCTTCATCATGTAATCTCAGAGAATAGAACTATTTTTTATGCTTCGTCTTTTCTACTAGAAACCTCACATCAGAAAGAAGATATCATCATTAGTTTAACACATCGTCGTCATAACCAAAGAAGATACCGACTTCGAAAGTTATCATCAAACCCCAAGACACTCCAATGAGCATGGAAGTGCATAACCAACCGACTTAGCGTAAGGTTATCGCAAGTCTAACATAACCTCATAGGGCGCCTTATTATACAAGGCAACAGCCCTTTCATATACATATACAGTAGCCCAGTCTACAGTATACTATATACTACAAGTACAGTAAAGTAATTATTAGTATTAGCTAATTCTGGAGGTTCATACATTCTGATCATATGATGATCCAGTATGAAAAGAAATTTAATATGAAAAGAGAATCTGATCATATGATGATTCAGCATAAAAAGAAATTGAACACGAAACGCAAATCAGACTCGGTCCGACATTGTCATAATTGAACAGTGTAAGGCTGCTGATGGCTACATATAATTATAAAATACAAATGTAAGTCAAATGCATCTTTTACTTGAATCTTTTTAAAATATGTATATTTCTTCACTGTATCCAATAATATTGTATGTATTCTCATAGTACTGTATTATAAAAATACTAACATAGTGGTCATTGTTTTGGTTTGAAAATCAGCTGATGGCGAATACGATTTTATTTTACCATACTTAACTCGGATCTGAGCGAATTTTTTCTTGCTTCTAGCTAGCATAAATGAATATCTAGATACTTTACCTATATGGAACAAGGTCATTTTTGGTTTCACAACGTATTTTTAAGTCGAAGTATGGGTTGAATACGTCTCGTTGTGAACTAAATTTTTTTTTTTCAATAAATTGTGTTGGGGGCATGTTTATTGTGTCAAACATTTGATTCTGTTCACTATTTTCCCTTGATTTCATTGTGATAAGAACTTTATGTACCTTATCTTTTATTGGCGTGAGATCAACATTAAAATGTGTTTTTTCATGGCAGGTAGTAAGTTTACGGTAGTTTTATCTTTGTTGCTGATGCACAATAATTGTCATTAGTTGTGTTTGATATTAATAATTAATTGACTTTAATAAATAATATACAAAGCCACTTGTTCCTACACAATATGCAAACCATCTATCCTTTACATTAGGAATTACTTTCAGCATAGGCTGGAATATGCTGTCAAATTCTTGAACAAGGTGGTTCAAGACATGTTTGTGAGCTCTTGCTGACTAGCTGTTAATCACAATTTTCCCAGTGGGACCTTTCTTTTGTGATTTTGAATGAATATATATATATATATATATATATATATATTATATATATATGTATATATATATATATATATATATATATATATAGATATATATATATATATATATATATATATATATATACACACATACACACACACACATTGAAAACTATGTAAACTGTATTCTTATGGCATTTTTTCTTCAAAAAAACCTTCAAACATTGATTATTTTGCAGTTTTGGTGTCATATTTCATCTCCCAGATGAGCGTTGTAGGCGTCGTAACCCTGGAACATACGTCATAACCCTGGAACATGCGTTGTAACCCTGGAACATGCGTCGTAACCCTGGAAATGACGTCTATTGACAAGCGTCGTAACCTCGGAACGTTGTAAGCCGACACCGTCGTAACCTGGGGACTGCCTGTAAATATATTACAGGTAGTGACCGACTTACGACCGCAATTGGTTCTGCAAAACAAGTCGTAACTCGATTTGGACGCATGTCGAGTCTGCTAAATTACCGTAGAGTTTATCGTACATATACATATTGTGTAATGATATTGACATCATCTGAAAGTCATATTTTATCAACATTTTCTTAGATTATTACTTATATTATCATATTTAAGTCATAATTCATTATTATTTAACATTCATTATCATTAAAACCATTGTATTACCATTCTTAGTGCATATTCTTACTGTCATATATGTATTACGATAGTACTTTACGATACCCTTTCACAAGTTCATATACGTATGTCAAAATTCAACCCCTTCTTTAGCTAGTTTATTTTACTGTCTTTTTCTTTAGAATGTGTATTATATTTCCTAGTTATGATTTCTTTACATTTTTGTAGCATGTGTAACATCTCACACCTATGTATAAAAATATAAAAATAATCATAACTAGGAAATACAATGAAGTCTAAAGAAAACAAAGATAGCAAAATAAATTAACTAAAGAAAAGGTTGAACCTACAAACGTAGCAATATGAAACAGTGTGATGTGAGGAGAACGGGTACGTCTGACGACTTTGACAAACGTTAACAGTAAGGCGTAGTAATGACGTGTACATTACTACGCATTACTGTTAACGTTTGTCAAAGTCGTCAGACGTACCCGTTCTCCACACATCACACTGTTTCATATTGCTACGTTTGTAGGTTCAACCTTTTCTTTCTTTAGTTTTCATTGTACGTATTTCCTAGTTATGATTATTTTTATACCATTTATATCGTCTCTCTACACGACATTACTACTCCTTGCTGTTACATTCGCCAAATGTTTGTCCAAACTGTTTCTCCTCGCATCATACTGTTTCATAATGCTTCGGTTGTCACGTTCATATAAAAATTCATCCTTTTTTTTTTTTAGTTAATTTACTTATTGTATTTCCTAGTTATGATTTCTTGGAATTTTTTATACCATTTGTAACGTCTCTCTACGTACTGTTACATTCGCCAAACGTTTGTCCAAACTGTTTCTCCTCGCATCATACTGTTTCATAATGCTTCGGTTGTCACGTTCATATAAAAATTCCTTATTTTTTTTTAGTTAATTTACTTATTGTATTTCCTAGTTATGATTTCTTGGAATTTTTTATACCATTTGTAACGTCTCTCTACGTACTGTTACATTCGCCAAACGTTTGTCCAAACTGTTTCTCCACGCATCATACTGTTTCATAATGAAAATTCGGGCAAATTAGGTGTTGCCCTCCCAAATGAACTTCACCTCGTACGCCTATGATTACGTGGAAAAAATTCTATCGAATCAAGGCTTTCACTGAAGAGAGAGAAGGAGAGAAGTAGAAGAGAGACGGCACGAGAAGAAGAGAGGAGAGAAAGAGGAGAGAAGGAGAGAGAGAAACTTCGTTTGTTCATGCTCATTTAAAAAATTCATCCTATTTTTTATGTTATTGACTTTCTTTGGAATTTTTTTATACCATTTGTAACGTCTGTAACGTCTCTCTACGTACACGAAATTGCGTCTTATGTATTGTTACGTTTGTTAAGTTCATAGCAAACCCAGGGATAGTTCTGGGTCGGCATCTAGAGTAGCTATGGCTTGCGCAAAGGTGATTCTTAAATAGTTTGCTTTAAATATTGCAATCGAACCTTGGTCCATAGGTTGAAGAATTGGAGTGGTGTTTGGTTGCAAAAAAACCACTTTCACATCAGGATTCAGATCAGCTAAGTGAGGTGGATGTCCAGGCGCATTATCGAGCAGCAGTAAAATATTGAAAGGAATTCCTTTCTCTAGGCAGTATTCACGCACTTGAGGAATGAAACAGTTGACAAACCAGTCTTCAAAAAGTGCCTGCGTCATCCATGCCTTACGGTTAGAGCGAAAGTAGACAGGCAAAGTGTACTTGCTTACATTCTTGAACGCTCGTGGGTTTTCTGAATGATAAATTAATAAGGGTTTCAGCTTGAACCCCGCGACATTCCCACCAAGAGAGTCAGCCTATCCTTAAAAGCTTTAAATTCTGGCATGCTACTGGCTTCCTTATGGATGTAAGTGCGTTCTGGCATTCGTTTCCAGAACAAACCTGTTTCATCAACATTAAATATTTGTTCTGGAAGATATTCCTCATCCGTAATCATTTCATCGAGACTGTCGACAAACTTGCTAGCTCCTTCCTCATCCGCACTCGCTGCTTCTCCAGTCACTCGAACACTATGCAGCTGGAATCGTTTTTTGAACCTCTTGAACCAGCCAACGCTTGCCAAAAATTCTTGCTTATACTCTACTCCAGCACGTTCCTTCAAAGTCTGAAACAGACTTCTAGCCTTCATCTGCACAGTAAAAAGGCTTAACGGTGTCCTTTTTTGGATTTGATCTTCCATCCAAACATGCAATAATTTTTCCATTTCATGGATGGGGCCAGTGCGTTGTATCGTAATCACTGTCGATCGCATGGGTGCAGAACCTTTCACAGCATCACGAATCCTTTCCTTATCCTTAAGAATCGTGGACACAGTAGAATGAGATAACTTCATATCACGTGCGATCACATTCACTTTCTTCCCTTCTTCGAACTGCTTAATCACTGTCATTTTTGTGTCCAAGTCAATGGCCTTCCTTTCCTTCTTGGCATGTTGAGGAGTAGATAAACACAGTTTCCTCTTGGCAGACATTTCAAAAATGATCAAAATTAACACAAAGTTATTGAAAAATGAACACAGCAGAGCGAGAGATGCGTTCAGTACGGAGCTACAGGCAACACTGAGTGAGCGCGGGACCCGAGAGATGCACGGATGCCGCAGGAAAAAGTATCGTACGTTCGTATGCACGTTCTGCCGAAAAGGGTGAAAATAATAGTCGTAAAGTCGATCAGACGTAAGTTGCATAGGTCGTAAGTCGGTCATTACCTGTATATATGTATGTACGATAAAAATCTCAAATCTCAGTAAAGAGAGAGAGAGAGAACACTCCCTCCCCTCCAGTCACATTACGTGATATATTTGACAGCTGTTGGACCTTGGTTTGATACATGGAGTTCGAAAGAAAGATGCGTGAAGACTGGGATTTCCTTCATTCTTACATAATTTTTTAATTTATAAACTAAATCTTACTAATTCACTATAGTATTTTCTTTAATGAATTGATTGCTCTTTACATTTATATTATTCGAAAATTGCTAAATCATTTATTTATCATACAGAAAACATACATCTCTGTAAGAAAGAGAGAAAATTATTATTGTTATTATGTGATATCATTTAATCTTATTAAACTTACTAATACAGTATTGATCAATACTAATATTTTAAAATTAGTAAATCATTTTTGTATCATAAAAATGTAATTAGTCATGAAAATAACATCAAAATACACTAATTTTGGATCATTTATTGTCGGAAAAAGCCTGCGAATAGGCGAATTCCCCGCAAATAATGTGTAGAGAAGGTCCAGAGAGAAATCCGCTAATCCGTGAGTCCACGAATACAGGGGGCCCACTGTATATATATATATATATATATATATATATATATATATATATATATATATATATATATATATATATATATATATATATATATATATATATATATATATATATATATATTATATATATTATATATATATATATATATATATATATATATATATACTCGTGTTTGATATTAATAATTAATTGACTTTGATAATTATTATATATAAACCCACTTTTGTTCCTACGCAATATACAAAGCCTCGGTCCTTTACATAAGGAATTACTTTTAGTGTAGGCTAGAATACACCTGTTTAATTCTTGAACAAGGGGGTTAGGCAGTAGCTACCGTCTGGTAGGCCTACCTGCCCGGATTTAAACACTCCACTTTGCTTCTGGCTGTCCTCTGATAAAGATATATATATATTTGTTCCTACATGATATACAAAACCTCTGTCCTTTGTATAAGGAATTACTTTCGGCGTAGCTGGAATTACGGCCGTTAAATTCTTGAACAAGGTGGTTAGGCAGTAACTACTGTGTGGCAGGCAGGTAGGCTAACCTGCCCGGATATAAACACTCCACTTTGCTTTCGGCCGTCTTCCGATGAAGACATGTGTTTGTGAGCTCTTCCTGGCTGGTCATTGATCATTTTTACCCGGTGGGATCTTTCTGGTTTATTGTTGTTTTTTAAATAAATAAATATGTATAAACAGTGTTTGATATTCATATTAAATTCAATTAATATACAAACCGACTTTTTGTGATAGCCTTTATAGCCAACTTTCTACATTGTGTTAAGAGCAGCGGCAAGGGTATGCCAACATTATTTTTTACATTCTTTCGCCCTTTAACGTCAGGACGAGATATGTATGTAACGTGAGGATGAGACATGTATTTAAAATGAGTGATATTGATCCTGTAACGAGACATGTATTCATCCGAAAATTATGCTTACGCTTGGGAATTACCGAGGGGAACTTCAAAGGTTTGTTTTTGTTTTGTTTTTATGGTAATTTCTCTTCTCCTTCATCCTTTCACTTACTATCGGATGAAGGTAGAAGAAGGGGCGTGTGGTGTTGGTGTTTGGGGGATCTCCTCTCACTTCGTAGGGCGGTGCCCTTGGATGCGAGAGGAGTATCCTTATTTCTTTAATAATTTTTTCCTTATTTTACAGACTAACAGTGGTGATTGTGTTTACAGCAGTATTGGTTGGATAGCTCTTCATATTGCTTATCCTAACCTTGGAATTGTACATGTGACTCGTAGCATGTTGTGATACCGATCCTCAAGTGTGTACTGATCCCCTGCTGATAATCATATTCATTTACCACTACTACCCTGGAGTTACGTCACTGGACGAAGCTTTCGCGCTGCCCTGTGATGTTTATCTATTCCTGATGGTAGAAGTCTGGCAGAATTTGGAGGAATTGAAGAGGAAGAGAGCTTGTCAAGTGTTGTCATCCTCCTCTTCGAGATCATCATATTTTCATGTCTCCACCCCATCGACTCCTAAGGCTTTGACGTAGAAGAGAAGGTGGTCTCCCCCTCCTAGAAGTCTCGTCACGGGACTTCTAAGGGTCTATCTCACTCCTGCGAGATAGGTGGGTGTTCCGCTGGTCCTCCTGTTCCTCGGGAACCGTCCTGGCCGCTCGCTTGCAAGCGTCACCGAGAGTATGGTCACCTACAGGTGACCGTGCAGCCAAGGTCCAGACTGCTGAGTACGCTCACCTTGTCAGGACCCAGGCATGGAGCGAAAGGATGGTAAGAGTCGCTCAGGTGACTCTCGCCAGACCAGCGATCGCTCTCGCAGCGATCGTCCGGTACCCAGGGTTGGCGTGACGTTCCCCCGGGACCGTCCATGCAGAGACCGGAGGAGGCTGCCCATCCAGCCCTCTTGAGAGGTTTCAGCCTCAACAAGGACTTGGATGAGTCGGAGGACGGTATCGGCTGTCTCCTGTCTGGTGCACGCTCAGCCCCACCCAGAAGACAGTTGCGTTCACGGCACCGACTACACTCAGTGGTGGCAGACGCTTCGCCTGCCAGGCGAGAGTTTCGTAACCCTTCTCGAGGATACGTTCTCTCCACTGCTGCTCCCGCAGGTCCCTCCGGACAGGTGCAGTTAGGCCGTGTTGCTACGCAACTGCCCCAACTCCGTCCTGGATGGAGGACCTATCGGTTGTCCTGAGGAAGCTGGGGAAGAGGAAGTCCAGGAAAAAGAGGAAGGTGTTGTCGCCTTCTCTGTCGTCTTCTTCGTCGTCGTCTTCTGCCACCTCTTCCCCTTCGACTTCCAAGGCCCCCCCAGCCGAGGAAGAAGAAGGTGGCCTCGCCCCGCCAACACCGCCCCCCCCCCCACACAAGAAGTCTCGCCCAGAGACTTCATAGGGTCTGTCCCTCTCCGGCGGGACAAGTGGGTCTTCCACTGGTCCTCCCGTTCCTCCGGGAACAGTGCCCTTCTCTACTTCCCCAGGGAAGAAGAAGACGGGGACCGTAGGACCTCTGCTCCCGGCTCCAGAGGCTCCACCTCCGGACCGGGAACTGTCTCGGCCGCTGGCTCGCTCGCGCCACCAATTGTACAGTCACCTATGGGTGACCGTGCAGCCAAGTTCCAGACTGCTGAGTATGCTCACCATATCAGGACCCAGGCAAGGAGTGGAAGGATGGTAAGAGTCGCTCAGGTGACTCTCGCCAGACCGGTGATCGCTCACACAGCGATTGTCCAGTAGCCAGGCTTGACGTGACGTTCCCACTAGACCATTCACGTGGCAAGGCTGGGAAGAGGTCCCTCCTGGTCACCAGGTCCAGCCTCGCCTGGACCTGGTACTGTAGCGCGTCGAGAGGACGGTGCTCGCTCTCACCGCGTTAGTGGACTTTACCAGTCACCCGACCATCGCTCCCACCAGGACCGGACGGCTCGCACGACTGGTAGCAGCTCCCCTGATGCACGAGACTGACGCTACCATCCTCGGTCCAGTGCTTCTCCGCAAGGAAACTGCTGGTCGAGACCTGCAGCTCGATCGCCACCATGGGTTGGTGATCGCCTGCAGTCCTCCCAGCCTACCGGTTCTGCTGGTAGGCAGGGCAGGAGCGCTCGTAGCAGCTCCCCTGACGCATGAAACTGATGCTCCGTCCTCGGTTCAGCGCTTCTCCGCAAGGAGACCGCTGGTCCAGACCTGCAGCTTGATCACCATTGCGGGTTGGTGATCGCCTGCAGTCCTCCCAGCCTACTGGTTCTGCTAGTAGGCAGGGTAGGAGCATCAGGTCTCCCTCACATCTCCCTTCAACCTCCTCGGGCTACACCAGGAGGAACGAGGCGAACAGGAGGGACTGTGATGAATGCAATTCTTCGGTCCGGCCACGAGCCTGGTTCGGTCTTGGGACCAAACAGATCTTACACTCAAGTGGTTGGAGGAGATTGTGGGGGCTGGCGAGGATGATGACACTTTCCTAGACTCTCGGAGTGACCATCACCGCTGTTCACATGACGGTCCCGCTGGACCGCGCACACAGAGACCGGTGTGGGCTCCCCCTTCGGTCCTCTTGAGAGGTTTCGGCCTCAACGAGGACTGGGATGCGTTGGAGGATGGTATCGGCTCTCTCCTGTTAGGACTGCGTTCCTGGAGGGACCTTCGGGTCCTACCAGACGCAAGTCCCTGTCGTTGAGGAAGGATCTTGCCCATTTCTCCTCGATTTCTACAGGAATCGGGAGGACCACCACCCAATGATCGTCTGACAAAATTCAGGGCGGGGGAGGGCCGTTTCGCTGAGCGCTTAAAATTCTTCGGAGTTTCTAGCACTCACCGAGTGTTTTTGTCTTCTACAATCTGCAGACACTTGTGGGAGACCACAATCCAGAGTGGGTGAGACGAGAATTCCTGATAATTGTTACTACAATAATCGGAAATCTCGCCGAATGCTCAAATTCCTTGGAAGCCATTAATTCCTGGAATTTTTAGCATTCGAAGGAAGCACTGCTGCTGAAGGAAGAATATCTCAGGAGGGGCTCAGCCTGGATGGACCTGACGGTCCTTCACCTCAATAGACGGTCACCCCCGGGATAGAGAAGAATGGGCAATAATAGTCAATCCTCCTCTCTTTTTTTCCCTTTACTTCTTGGTTATACCAGAATGAAACAAAGAAATAAGAGGAATTCGGTGGAGTTTAATCCTCTTAATTCAAACCCAAGAGACTATGTTTTTGGTTCAATCCTAGGATTTTACTGAACATACGTCAATCCGTTCAGGATGGATAGCACCGAGAGTTTGAATGCCTCTCTATGCTACTGTTTTGGGAGCATCCAGTTCGGCTTGAACTAGTCATCTTCGGTATCCTGTTATCACCGTAGAAGTCTTCCTTCGGGAAAACTTCACTTTTGCTCTCTTTATTAGAGAATGAAGGTGGTCAGCTTCCAGTCCTTATTCTTGTTCCTCGAATGGAAGAGAATTTAGAATGGAGGTCTATGTACAGGAACCTACAAATATACTACGTATATTTCTCTCGCGACATGCTTATGTTATCAATTGAATTGTCCAAGGTGTAGGCACATACTGTATTAGCTCTACTGGTATGTTACCGAAATAAATAGTTTCTTCTCTTAATTGAACTAAAACTCTGGACTGCCTTGCAAGCCTCCCAAGAGTTACCGGTTTCGATTTTGAGATACTAGTGGTATTGTTTACAACAACAACACCACAGCGTTTGCGTTCACCGAAACCCGTCATTCCTTCAGTTTCCTTCTTTAGCTGTCCCCTCTGTAGCCATTGCCATGTGTCATCACTGGCTAGTTCTTTAGTCTGTCTCATGTATTGTCCGTGCATTGGTTTGTTGTGCCAGTCCTCTGTTCTGTCTGTCATTCTCCTGTCTCTGTATATTTCTGGGTCTTCGTCTACTTTTATTAGTCCTTCTTCCCATGCACTCTTTAGCCACTCGTCTTTACTGGTTTTCAGATATTGCCCCAGTGCTCTGTTCTCGGTGTTGACACAGTCCTCTATACTTAGTAGTCCTCTCCCTCCTTCCTTTTGTGTTATGTATAGTCTGTCCGTATTTGCTCTTGGGTGTAGTGCTTTGTGTATTGTCATATGTTTCCTGGTTTTCTGATCTATGCTGCGGAGTTCTGCCTTCGTCCATTCCACTATTCCTGCGCTGTATCTGATTACTGAAACTGCCCATGTGTTTATGGCTTTTATCATATTTCCGGCGTTGAGTTTTGACTTAAGTATCGCCTTGAGTCTCTGCATATATTCTTTCCTGATCGTGTCCTTCATCTCTTGGTGTTTTATATCCCCTCCTTCCATTATTCCCAGGTATTTGTATCCTGTCTCATCTATGTGTTTGATGTTGCTCCCATCTGGTAGCTTTATCCCTTCAGTTCTCGTTACTTTGCCTTTTTGTATGTTGACTAAGGCGCATTTTTCTATTCCAAACTCCATCCTGATGTCCCCAGATACAATCCTTACAGTCTGGATTAGGGTATCTATTTCCTTGATGCTCTTACCATACAGCTTGATGTCGTCCATGAACATCAGATGGTGAATTCTGTTGCCTCTTTTCTTGAGTTGGTACCCTGCATCCATCCATCCATCTTCTGTAGTACTTTTGTCATGGGAATCATGGCTACTACGAAGAGTAGTGGGGACAGTGAGTCGCCCTGGAAGATCCCTCTCCTGATATTAACCTCTGCTAGTCTTATTCCAGAGCTTGTAAGTATTGTATTCCAGTTGCGCATTGTATTTTTGAGGAAGCTGATGGTGTTTTCCTCTGCCCCATATATTTTTAGGCATTCTATCAGCCATGTGTGTGGTATCATGTCGAAGGCTTTCTTATAGTCTATCCATGCCATGCTTAGGTTGGTTTTCCTTCTCCTACTGTTCTTCATTACCATTTTGTCTATCAGGAGCTGGTCTTTTGTGCCCCTACACTTCCTTCTGCAGCCTTTCTGTTGGTGGGGGATGGTGTTTGTCTCCTCTAGGTAATTGTATAGCCTTTCACTGATGATACCTGTTAGTAACTTCCACATTATTGGTAGGCAGGTGATAGGCCTGTAGTTACTGGCTATATTTCCCTTTCTATCTATTATTATTATTATTATTATTATTATTATTATTATTATTATTATTATTATTATTATTATTATTATTATTATTATTATTATTATTATTATTATCATTATAATTTTTTTTTTGCTCTTTCACAGTCCTCCAATTCGACTGGGTGGTATTTATAGTGTGGGGTTCTGGGTTGCATCCTGCCTCCTTAGGGGCCCATCACTTTTCTTACTATGTGCGCCTTTTCTAGGATCACACTCTTCTGCATGAGTCCTGGAGCTACCTCATCCTCTAGTTTTTCTAGATTCCTTTTCAGGGATCTTGGGATCGTGCCTAGTGTTCCTATGATTATGGGTACAATTTCCACTGGCATATCCCATATCCTTCTTATTTCTATTTTCAGACCTTGATACTTATCCATTTTTTCCCTCTCTTTCTCTTCAACTCTGGTGTCCCATGGTATTGCGACATCAATGAGTGATACTTTCTTCTTGATTTTGTCAATCAGCGTCACGTCTGGTCTATTTGCACGTATCACCCTATCTGTTCTGATACCATAGTCCCAGAGGATCTTTGCTTGATCGTTTTCTATCACTCCTTCAGGTTGGTGCTCGTACCACTTATTACTGCAAGGTAGCTGATGTTTCTTGCACAGGCTCCAGTGGAGGGCTATTGCTACTGAATCATACCTCTTTTTGTACTGGTTCTGTGCAAGTGCCGGACATTTGCTTGCTATGTGGTTTATGATTTCATGTTTCGTTTTGCACTTCCTACTTATGGGAGAGATGTTATTTCCATCTATCGTTCTTTGAACATATATGGTTCTAAGGGCCTAATCTTGTGCCGCTGTTATCATTCCTTCAGTTTCCTTCTTGAGCTCTCCCCTCTGTAGCCATTGCCATGTGTCATCGCTGGCTAGTTCTTTAGTCTGTCTCATGTATTGTCCGTGCATTGGTTTGTTGTGCCAGTCTACTGTTCTCTTTGTCATTCTCCTGTCTCTGTATATTTGTGGGTCTTCGTTTACTTTTACCATATTTTGTTTTGGTAAACAAAACCAATCTTAATTTTCATCAGCACCCGTTATCATACGTAGCAAGGATTGTGAGATTTTTTAAAAGGATTTATGAAACCTTATTTTATTATTATACAAACCTTTATTATAACGAAGAATGTACAATAATTAGAACATCAGAGTAACATAGGTAACCCAATAAAGAAATTTACATGAATCATACTAAATAATCTCTTTTTGTACATGAACTTTCCTGTCAGATATATACTTATCTATAGTCTCTGACGTTCCCGACAGAATTTCAAATCTCGCGGCACACGCAACAGGTAGGTCAGGTGGTCTACCTTACCCGCCGCTGGGTGACGGGTGTACGAACCAATCCTACTTTCCTGTCAGATTTTCTCTGTCGCCGGGAACGACAACAACTGTATTGGTTTCCTCTTGATAGACCTTTCAATTCTCGCTTGCCTGGAGATTAATTTGGACCTTTTTGGTGACATATTCGCTCTGTTTGGCTTGGCATACGCTGTTTTTGGACTGGTTTTGACTTTGCGCTGGATTTTTCTTGAATAATGTCTGACTTAGATTCTGTAACCAAAACTCCTGTTTTGTTTAGGGTATGTTCGGTTGAGGGTTGTAAGGTGAGGTTGCGGAAAGCTTCGGTCGACCCTCACACTGTGTGTGTGAAATGCAGGGGGAATGAGTGTACATTTAGTAACCCTTGTAAAGAATGTGAGGTTCTGAATGAGGATGAGTACAAGGCTCTTTCTTCATACATTAGAAAGTTAGAACGAGATAGAGTTCATAAAGCTTCCTCTAGGAGTTCTAGTAGGTCTAGAGTGAGTGAGATTGAATCGGAAACTAACATTAATGTAGATTTAGAACCTTCCTCCCAGGTTTCAGCCCCTGCGCCCCGCACCGAAGCCGAAGATTCGTCTTCGGAGGCGGCGGCTTTAAAGGCTACCATTCAATCTATGGAAAAGAAGATTCGCCTGCTAGAACAAGGTAAGAGTGATAGTGTTGGTGATAAGTGCAGTGTCCCCAGTGATGTGGAGGGTGCGTCTGACCGGCTCCTTAGTGCCTCCAGGCCTAGACCTCTTCCAGACTCCCAGTTCCAGTGGAGGAGGAAAGTCGAAAGCCGCAGGAGGGCTAGGGAGAGCCCCCACCGGTCAGGCGTCCCCTCGGCAGATCCTGAAGTACGCTCCCAGGCTGCCTTAGATCGTGTCAAGAAGGAGATCCTGCGCCAGTGTTTCTCCTCGTCTTCTTCACCTTCTCCGAAGCGCGGTTGGAACTCTCCGGATGCATCACACCCGTTGAAGAGGGCCTGGAAGGCGCCCTTCAGTCCTTTGGCTTCCAGTCCAGAAGACTTTCCTGAAGAGGCTTCTTTGGAAGTGAAGAGACCCAGGAGATCCTGCGATCGCCCATCTTCACCCGCTCCTCGCTCTACGGCTGCTTCAGAGGAAGATCCTGTAGATTCGCCGACTCGAGTCTTGGCGGGACTCCAGGCTCAGATTTCGGCTCTGGCGGATTCTTTGGCCTCAAGATCTCGTTGGAGGAAGGACGTATCTCTCCCAGTCAAGAGATCTAGACGCTTTTCTTCGAAGGATCGCTCTCCTCGTCGTCTGCAATCTCCTTCGTATCGGGAGGTTTCAGCCGAGCGTAGGAGTTCGCGCGAGTGGCATCACTCACCTGGCTCTCTCTCAGCAGCGTCGAGGCACCAGACTTCGGGCAGGCGCTCTTTGGATGGCGACGGATTTTATCCGGATCGGATTCCTGCTTCCAGTAGGCGCTCCTCTCAGACTCATCCTTCTTCCTCTAGTGTGCGTCTCGTCATTCTTCTCCTCAGCATCTCCGAGAGCCTAGAAGGCGCCCTTCTACGAGTAGGCGCTCATCACCTGGCTACCACTCTCCTCGCGTTTCGGACCCCGTGCCGAGTAGGCTCTTTTCTCCTGTAAGTCGCTCCTCTCCCGTCAGACGTCAAGAGTCTAGTAGGAGCCCTGCGCCTGTTAGGCGTCCTACTCATGGAAGCCGTTCTCTTGTGGAGAGGCGCCAAGAGCCTCGAGTTCTTCGTTCTCCTGATAGGCGCTCATCGTTCTCGAGGCACCCTACTCCTGACCGTTCTCCGCTTGGTAGGCGTCAAGATCCTCTCAAGCGCCCTGCTCCTGATAGGCGCTCGGCGCCTAGCAGCCGCTCTCCTCGTGATAGGCGCCAGGATTTTTGTAGGCGCTCTCCCTCTCGTAAGCGCCCTGTTGATAAACGTGGTCTTTCACGGGTCAGGAGCCCTACCTCTCCTTCAGTCAAGATTTCGTAATCCACGAAGAGGGAGTCCGATTTTAGACAGGCCAGGTCGGATAGGCGCCCTTCGGTTTCGACTCGCCGCTCTACTGTGGATTTGACTCCTCCTTCGAGACGACATTCTCCAACATCACGCTCTGCTCCTGCAAGAACCTCTTCTAAGGATCCTCCACGCTCTCCTCTTCAAGAAGGCCATGAAGGTTCGGATGAAGAAACGAATACCTCGGCAGCAGTTTCTTCTTACAAGAAGCTCACAGAGCTTCTTCTTCAGGAGTTCGGGGATTCCCTTAGCCCCACTGCTCCTCCTTCTCCGCACTCGTTGTTCTCCACGGCTAAGACAACGAAGGGATTGTCGTGCGTGAGAATGAAGCCGACACTTTCAATGAAGAAGGCGCTTAGGAGTTTTGGATCCTGGATGCGCTCCAAAGAGGAAGCGGGAAAAACTGTGTTCGCCTTCCCTCCATCGAAGCTTTCCGGACGGACTGGATTTTGGTACGAGACAGGAGAGCCCTTGGGGCTGGGTCTCCTGTCCTCAGCCGATGCAGACTTTTCGGCATTGGTAGATGCCACGAGAAGGTCAGCTCTGAACTCAGCTAAAACAACGTGGGCCATGAATGAGATAGACCACATTCTGAAAGGCATGTTCAGAGTGCTTGAAGTATTCAACTTTCTTGATTGGTCGCTCGGAGTCTTAGCTAAGAAGACGCAAGTGCCAGAGTCTTTCTCTCCGGAAGACCTTCATTGTGTGCTATCCTGCATGGATAAATCAGTAAGGGACGGGGCCAGCGAAATCGCTTCAATGTTTGGGGCGGGCGTTGTCAAGAAGAGATCAGTCTTATGCTCCTTCTTGACGAAGTCCGTCTCCCATGCGCAGAGATCTTCATTGCTGTTTTCTCCTCTCTCCGCGCAGCTGTTTCCCAAACATCTGATACAGGACATTTCGAAGGCACTTTCAGCTAAGGCTACGCAGGACCTTCTGGCCCAGTCTGCAAGGAAGCCTCGTCCCAACCTCCCGACCAAGACGAGAAAGGAGAAGTCGACTACTCAGGAACCCTTTCGAGGGGCTTCTACCTCCAGACCTGCCTCGTTCAGAGGTCGCAGACCCAATAGAAGAGGGAAGACTTTCTCTAAGTCAATCAAACCTTCCAAATAAGACTCAAGTCCTTCAGACAACGATGGGGCCAGGCTTTTACGATTTGCAGAAGTCTGGGCCCAGAAAGGCGCAGATTCTTGGACCTTTTCAATCGTGAAGAAGGGGTATCTCATCCCTTTCACCTCAAGACCTCCCTTGACGACCACCCCAAGGGAGTTGACGGCCAGATACAGGGACCCCATCATGAACCAGGCCCTCAAACTAGCAGTAGATCAGATGCTGGAAAAGGAGGCGATCGAACTAGTGACAGAACATCATTCAGCAGGCTTTTACAACCGCCTTTTCCTAGTTCCGAAATCCTCAGGGGGATGGAGACCGGTGTTGGACGTAAGCGCCCTGAACTTCTTCGTAGAAAAGAAGAAGTTTACGATGGAGACCACTTCTTCGGTGCTGGCAGCGCTGCGTCCAGGGGACTGGATGGTGTCCTTGGACTTACAGGATGCTTACTTCAACGTACCGATCCATCCTTCCTCGAGGAAGTACCTCAGATTCATGATGGGGGGAAGAATTTTCCAATTCAGGGCCCTGTGCTTTGGCCTCTCGACGGCCCCTCAAGTGTTCACGGGGATCTTGAGAAATGTAGCTCAATGGCTTCATCTGGAAGGGGTGAGGATATCCCTGTACCTCGACGATTGGCTTATAAGGGCCAATTCGAAAGATTGTTGTCTGAAGGACTTACAGAAAACCCTGGAATTGACGAGTTCGTTGGGGCTTCTGGTCAATTTCCAGAAGTCAAGTTTAGTACCCGATCAAGAGTGTGTTTATCTGGGGATCCAGATGAACTCTCAGAGTTTTCGGGCTTTTCCGTCTCAGGAAAGGATAGCCCGGGGACTCGAGAAAGTAACAACCTTCTTAGGGAAAGAAATATGCACAGCGAGGGAGTGGATGAGTCTGCTGGGGACGCTCTTCTCGCTGGAGCAATTCGTTTCCCGAGGAAGGTTGCACCTGAGACCGCTCCAATTCTTTTTTCATCAGAATTGGAGTCGTCGTTCTGAGGATTTGACGTCCTCCCTGTTCATTTCTCGGCAAGTCAAGGAGGAACTAGCATGGTGGGCAGATCCCAACAAGTTTACGCAGGGACTGTCTCTGCAATCCCAGAACCCCAACCTAGTGTTGTTCTCCGACGCGTCGGAGACAGGTTGGGGGGCGACTCTGTGAACCAGGGAGGTGTCAGGTACCTGGGTGGGGAACCAGGTGTCCTGGCACATCAACAGAAAAGAACTGATGGCTGTGTGGTTGGCTCTGAAAGCGTTCGAATCCAACGTCAGAGAATCCGTAGTGCAGATCAACTCGGACAACACCACGGCTCTGGCATACATCAGGAAACAGGGGGGACGCATTCCTTCTCTCTGTACGAAACAGCAAGAGACTTTCTTCTGTGGGCTGAAGAAAGGAGAATCAAGCTTCTCACCAGAGAGAGGAATGTGAGAGCAGATCTCCTCAGCAGGAAAGATCAGGTCCTTCCCACAGAGTGGACTCTGCACCAAGATGTATGCCGCACATAGGCCTATTTGCCACATCAAGAAACACGAGACTGGATCTTTACTGCTCTCCCATCTCGGATTCAGGGGCAATAGGGATAGATGCACTTCTTCTCGACTGGAAAGGACTCGACGTTTACGCATTTCCCCCCTTCAAGATTCTGGGGATAACGCTCCCAAAAGTTCGCAGTGTCAGATTCGACGAGGATGACATTAATCGCTCCCTTTTGGCCAGCCCAAGAATGGTTCACAGAGGTACCGGAATGGTTAGTGGACCTTCCAAGATCGCTCCCTCTAAGGAGCGATCTTCTCAGACAACCCCACTTCGACAGGTACCACAAAAATCTCCCCGCTCTCAGTCTGACTGGCTTCAGACTGTCCAAAGTCTGGTCAGAGCGAAAGGCTTTTCAACAACAGCTGCTAAAGCAATCGCAAGAGCTAGGAGGTCTTTCACCTTTCGAGTATACCAGTCGAAGTGGGATGTCTTCAGACGGTGGTGCAAGAGGAATAACGTTTCCTCTTCCAATACCTCTGTGACCCAGATTGCGGATTTCCTTCTATTCCTGAAGCAAGGATGCGGTCTAGTGGTTTCGACCATTAAAGGATATCGCAGTATGTTGGCGGCGGTCTTTAGAGACAGAGGCCTCAATATATCTGAGAATAAGGACTTGCATGACCTTATTAGGTCTTTTGAAACCGTTAAGAAGCAGTCTCCTAAAACACCGAACTGGAATCTGGACGTAGTTTTTCAGTTTCTCGGATCGTCTAGATTTGAACCCCCTAGTTCAGCCTCGTTTAAAGACCTGACAAAGAAGGCTCTGTTCCTTATGGCTCTAGCTTCCGCCAAGAGGGTGAGTGAGCTTCAAGCGATTGAGGGCAATGTTTGATTTAAGGAAGAGTCTATGGTTTGTTCTTTCCTCCCTGGGTTTCTGGCAAAGAACGAGAACACATCAAATCCATGGCCCAGGGGCTTTGAAATTCGTGGGTTATCTTCTCTTGTAGGGGAAGAGCCTGAGAGAACTCTTTGCCCGGTGAGGATTGTAAAATATTACCTTAAGAGAAAAGAACAACTGAAGGCCAATCAAGAGGTCCTTTGGTGCTCTGTAAAGGACCCCACTCGACCCCTATCGAAGAACGCGCTGTCCTTCTTCTTAAGAAGCCTCATTAAAGAAGCACATGTTTCTTGTAAGGAAGATCATTTTAGGCTTCTTAAGGTGAAAGCCCACGAAGTGAGAGCCATAGCAACTTCGCTTGCTTTTAACAAGAATATGTCCGTGCGGAACCTGATGGAGGCAACTTTCTGGAGATGTCACTCAGTTTTCGCAAACCACTACTTGCGTGATGTGAAAATCACTTATGACAAATGTTTCGCCTTGGGCCCTTACGTATCGGCGGATTCGGTGCTGGGGCAGGGAGCTGGAACTTATCCTTGTTAGATGTATATATTTTTTACCCTATGTTTTGTATTTGTTGTTTATGGTTGTCTGAAAGAGGATGCAGGGAGGCATCTCTTTATGTCGTAGTACTAACCCTAGGTTGTTTGGTTAGGTGGTCTGATGAGTTTTGGCTCCTTGCGGTAGTAGTGGTGAGGATCTGTTAAGTAATTGGACGAGTTCCCTTTAACAGAATCCGACGTGGATTCTACCACACAAAGGGATCAGATATCCCGGTGGTAGATCCGAGAGTCTTTCAGCAACAGGTCACGTCCTAGCTGTAGCTCTCCAGGCAATGCAGACTCAGAGACAGTATCAATGAAGTCTTCTGCCTGAACAGGTAAGAACCAAGGTTTTTATATCCTACAACATCAGTTGTTTCCCTTCTTTCCATATTTTTTAGCTGTCTCTTACCCTCCACCAAGGGTGCCAATCAGCTAAGTATATATCTGACAGGAAAGTTCATGTACAAAAATGATATTGTTAAACTACAATAAAGTTTTGTACATACTTACCTGGCAGATATATACGTCTAATGGCCCGCCCAGCCTCCCCTCAGGAGACAGGTGGAAGAGAAAATCTGACAGGAAAGTGGGATTGGTTCGTACACCCGCCACCCAGCGGCGGGTAAGGTAGACCACCTGACCTACCTGTCGCGTGTGCCGCGAGATTTGAAATTCTGTCGGGAACGTCGGAGACTATAGCTAAGTATATATCAGCCAGAAGTATGTACAAAACTTTATTGTAGTTTAACAATATCATTTTATTTACTTCATTTATTGATAATAGTGATGATTTGCAGGTTAGTATATACTGTGCCAATATTTTTTGCATTTTATAGACTTACAAAAATATCATTATATGCCAAATTAACCTTAAATTTAGAGAATCATAGGCTAACTTGGCCCAAGGCTAGCTTAACCAATAGTAGTGTTTTGATTCCAAAATAAGCCTAGGCAGACATGAACTTAGCCTTTCTCAGACAATATCTGCCAGAATCAAGGCTCGAACATGACAAGGGGTATGGGCTGAAATTATGATTTCTGATGGAAAAAAAGCTGTATGCTGCTTGCTTTAGCCTCCAGGACATTGTATATTGTTTGTTACTGAGGAAAACATTAATATACCTGTGTACCAATGTAACCCCAGTGCACTTCCTATGTATTTATAATGAACAGTTTCTTTATCTTGCAGATAATTTGTGAAGCACCAAATGCAGACTTGTTGAGAGGTCCTTGGAAATTAAAGTTACAGTCCATAATTGTCGAAAAGGAACTATTTCTTAGTCTTGTTGGAAACTTGTTAAGACTTGCACTTTTTATTTTTCTGTAAGTATTTAGAAGATTATTTGTACGTTTATGAGTAATGTTATTCATTTGTGGTTTCAAGTTTAACTCTTGAGGTTAGGAATATTTTCTAGCTGTTTAGGCTTAGCTCTTTTGGCATCAGAATTGAAAAAACAAAATTATTTGTTCCTACCCTCGTAGGAACAAATAATTTTGCTTGAACCTTCGTCTGTTATATGAGAGGACAAGCAGTCCCCAACTTTGTTGTAGGTGGAAATCCGGTGTAAGTCAGAATAATAACTAATCTGACATAATGGCATGTTGTTCCTACACAAATACAAAAACCTTTGGTCTTTACATTAGTATATTACTTACAGTGTGAGCTGGTAATGGCTTTCTAACTTATAAACAAGACACTGTAGTTAGCTACCAGTGATGCCAAGGTTTCTCTCTGATTCCTTCCTGCCCTCAACCAAACTGCCTCCTGTTGTTGCCACTCTTAGGGGAGCTGTCTCCCTTTCACCGTCTCCTATTGCTTTGTTTGTAGGGAGCTGGTGTGTTAGTCTATGACTCAGTACGACTTTGAAGAGGGAGTGCTCCTCTTAACCTGACTTGTCTTGCAGGTGTGGTGGAGCCTGAGGAGCTTGGGGAGTTGTGGCTCTCCCTAGGCCCCCTGTGGGAGCCTTTCTTGGAGGGCTTGATCTCTCACACAGCTTTGGTTCTTATGATCCTACCATTTGTAGTGTGCCTCTGACTTCCTCCCCTTAGGGAATGTCCTTCTCCACTCCCTTTGAAAAGAGACAAAGTCGCAGAGTGACTTCATCATCCTCATCTTCGTGTGCCTACACCTCCTCCCCTTCTTTCAGTGGAATCAAGGGGAGGAAGAAGCTGTTTTTCCCAGCTGTATGAATGCCCATAGGGCTTATAATGGTCATCTGTCTTCCATGGAAAAGGTTAAGGGATCTCTCGTCTGCTCTCCTGATGTGTCCACGAGAATGGGAACCATTGCACGGGGTTCCACAGGCCCCTATGTCACTGGTACTGGTCCCAGGAAGTCACCTTCCCTGGCCGGAAAAGTTCCTTCTACCGCTTCACTGGATTCCATGACACCAGTACCAGTTCCTTTTACCACTGCATGGGGTTACACGGATCCCCTGGCACCAGTACCGGCCCCTGGAAGTCACTTGCTCTTTCCATAACCTAGAGTAGATTATTAGATGCTAGTCCTCCCCCTCTCTCTAGCAAGGGGAGAGAGGGGCTGACAATAAAACAAACCTGGAAGTTGTATTAGCCTTTTATTGTCTCCAACATTTACTAAGGGATTCAGAGCCGATGGAAGGCTGTTTTTTGGCAATAACTTTTTATCAAAGCATTGGATAAAGGTGAAAGATGGCAATGTCTATTTTATAACCCTATCCAATTTTTGCAATTATTATTTAGTACCTAAGTTTGATAGTTTTGGTATTCATAGAGTAAATGAAGTTGCCAATTCCAGAACCGAGAAAATCACAGAAGAGGATTCCAAAACCATTTCTGATGTACACATATGTGATATGATGTCATGAAGCTGCGCCCATCCACCAGGTAGGCAGCAACAGGTGAAAGGATATGGTTACACAGCCTACTACGCATTTCATGCCACTAGGGCACTTGAGTGTTTCAAACTTTGTCTAATTTTCGGAAGTACTGAGCACCGCCATATGTGTTTCATTAACTTTTTTACTTGAGAAAATTAGGCTAAAGCTGTGTTGACCCACCCATCCATCCACAAAAGTGGTTACAAGTATCAGTGACATCGAGAATCTCGCCTCCAGCGTCTGAGGGAGAAAATTTCACCTTATTTGTTCACAGCTGTGTGTTGTGCTGTCAAGTCTCTGAACATTCCTGATGCTGTGTCTCGAGCCCCAGTTAGCCACCCTGCACCAGAGGACAAAATCACAGGTGCCCCTTCTGCTACCCATCTCCAAACAGTCATGGCTGTGTACACTGTCAACTCTTCAGGAAAGTCTCCAGCTCAAGATACCAACAGGACTCCTCAGGATCTACGAGGCACAGCAAGAGAAGACCCTGTCTACACTCACCTACTTGACTGTGTCACCTTAGGATTCCCCTCCAACAGATATGATCTGCATTACTACTTACTCCCATATTGGAAGATACGGGACAAGCTATACGTTGATGGTGAGCTCATTTTGTATGGAGCTAGAGTTATAGTTTCTGCCGCCCTCTGCGGCCGCACTTTGTCCCGCCTACATGATAGTCATCAGGGCATGGAATCTATTAAGTGCCGGGCAAGACAGGCTGTCTTCTGGCCTGGTATCAACTCGGACATTGTCAACACAATTGTAGCTTGTTAGTCATGCCAGGTATTGCAGCCAGCCCAGCAGCAGGAACCATTAATGAATGACAACAACCCCACGAGGCCCTTTGAGTCTGTTTCAGCAAATTTATTTACCGTCACTGGAAAACCCTTTCTCGTCATACTTGACTAACTCTCAGGATGGCCTGTTGTTGTCCCTTGCATAGGTGATACTACTGCTTCTAATACAATCAGGATCTTCTGCCGCTACTTCCGGGAAGTTGGTGTGCCTCTCTGTCTCAGGACTGATAGAGGACAACAGTTCACCAGTAACGAGTTCTGGGACTTCATGGAGCGATGGGGAGTCAGACATGTGATAACCTCCCCATATTATCCACAATCGAATGGTCAAGCTGAGGCCGCCATGAAGTCAATCAAGCATCTCATCCTGACAGTGGTACCCTCTGGCAACATTTCACAGGCCACTCCCCCGCCTAGATCTTGTGTGGTTGACCTCTTAGGTCATGCATCCTTTTCAGAGGAGTGGCAGGTCAAGACTGAGGACTGTGAACGCTGTGCGGTCTCCTGTGCTGCTGCCTGCGCTGAGCAGGTTAAGACCCAGTGTGATCAGCATGCCAGCCCCCTACCCAGGTTGACTATTGGACAATAAGTATGAATCCAAGACCCGACATCTCGCTGCTGGAACAAGCTTGGGGTAGTCATGAGTTTCAGCAGGTCAAGGGATTATGGAATTCATCTCCCTAGTGGTTGTGTCTGGTGGTAAAGCACGTTTCCTTCAGCCAGTGCCACCCTCTAGTGTTGACCCATCCCCTCTTTCCCCTGTGGCCTCTTGCTTGGACCAGGAAAAGCAGTCCTTAGTTGATATTCCCCCATTGTCCCCACATCGTTCTCAAAGGCTCGGAGAGAAAGAGTCTTCTTGAGAGTGCACTACGAGTGTGAAGGGGGAGGGAGGTGTAGGCAAATGAAAGAAACATTCAGTACGATATATGAACGTTTACATATATGTATTGGATTCTTATATTTCATGTCCATTTATATACCTCCCTATGTATCATGTATGATATGTAATGACAAAATCTCGCCCGTCTGGCAGAAATATTTTGCCAGTACGGCACCACTCTATTTTCCTTGCTTGCACATAATTTGACATCTTTGATTTTGTTTACTTCACTTAGACTTTAAGAAATTACCTTGGATATTTGGTGTTTCCTTCATTCCCTACCTTTAGTGGTAAGGATAACGCATCGAACACAGTGGTGGGGCGATTTCTTCACCCCGTTAGTTACTGCCATGCCACTAAGGTCAATTCAGAGCATCCTGACTAATCCTGGTAGTACTCTGTATCACCTCCTATTTTCACTATTTCTCTTCTTCCTCTGTCAGGATGGATTTTGTTGACGACCTTAGCATGAATTTGGACACGCTCTTACTGTTCTCCGGAGTTGAAGGAGGGTGGAGTGGGACAGCATGCCTCTCCACCCGTAGAACTGTAGTACCCAACATGGACGAGCGAGGGGAAACTTTAATGTCAAACCCTGCTGGGTCCGATCTCAACGGACTGACAACCCCCAAGGTACTGGATGTTGGGTGTATATCTAGGTTGGACCCCTAGGATGCCCCAATAAGGGAATTACATCCTCTAAATGTGGTTCAGTGATGGGTACAAAGACAGCCTTGACGAACCTGCTATTTAACGTTTTATGAAGAACTTAAAACCCCAAAAATCCTAATGACCAATGCACGGAACCAGACACGGGAAGCACTCTTCAATCCAGTGTTGTTACAGTGGCACCATATATTCCCAATCAAGGGAGAAAGAATTTTGTGGGAACAAAATCCTTAGAAGAACCTAGTGAATTACCTTTGAGGACGATTATATAAATATTTTTGAAGTACACAGGGATATTGTAAAATACTGTGGATGGGAACCTAGGATATTGCCACATGGTAAAAATAAACTTTTGATAAAGACTAGATCCTTAGAAGAAAGGGAGAAATTGAAATTTCTGATTTTACTGGGAGGAGTTCAAAGTGGATGTAAACCACACATGATATTTTTAATCATAAAAAAGGAATTACGCATGTATGGCCCTCATCTTGGGATTCATGCTGAAGAAGAACTGCAAGATGAGCTTAAAGATCAGGGGGTATTAAAGGCGGATAGACTGAAAAAGGAAGTAAGTGGGGCATGGTCTCCTATGCCACAGTTATATTAACTCTCAATTCATCTAAATTACCAAATTTTGTTAAAGCAGCTTGGTACAGATTTAAAGTGAAACAGTACATGCCGAGACCAAGGGTGTTTTTACTGTCAGGAATATGGGCATACAATTGGGTCCTGTAGATCCAAGTTGCAAGGAAACTTTGCCATTTGTATCAATTGTGGAGGAGTTGAGTATGGTGATTGCCATGCTGAACCAAAATGCATTCATTGTGGGGAAGCTCACCAGTCATCCTCGAACTCATGTGTTGTTTCCCTGAGAAAGATGTGCTAGAATCCCTGAGAAAGTTACTTTTAGAGAAGCCAGAAGAATAGTAGTGAGTAAATATTTAAGATCAGGGGTATCTTTTGCAAGTGTTACTACACATAGACAACAATTGAGGAGGAGGAAAACTAATTCAAATACTGCTTCATATTCATCTAGATCCGGTAGAAACATTCATAAATCCTTTGTAGCTGAAACCAGTACATATAAAAAGCAACTTGGGTAAAGCTCCAAATAAAGTGTTTACGACTGCAACATCAGCTTTGGTTTATGTGTGAAACTCTTTGGAAATAGCATCCATCAGCTTTGGCTGGTGCACCGGCCTGTTTGGGGGCAGCATCAAAGCTGATACGTCAGTCTGTTTGGAGGCATCATCAGTTTTGACTAATGTAAGTAATCTAGAGTGCATGTCTGTCCTTACTGATGTACATGCCTATTTTGGGAAGTCACTCTCCTCAGCTGATGCAATGTCCTCTTGGGTACTGCATCACCATCTACAGATTGTCTGAATAATCCAACCACCTCTTTGGAGGCAAAGTTAACGCTGTCAGGAACGTCACCTAATGAGGCAAAAGCAGCCAGCCAAGAACCAGAAGTTGCTTCCTGTATGGAGGTAGCAATATCAGTCCCTAAAAGAAAATAGGCTGAGGGTCGCAGGCAGTCTCCTTCTAAGAAAAAACAAAGCAGGATTCCCCAAATTCCTGTCAACCCTACTAAGACAAAATATCTTCAGAGAGGCCCAATTATCAAAGCCTCTAAAACTCAAGTAAGTTCTCAAATTTTCTTCAGTGGAATAATCAGGGCCTGAGAGCTTCATGGGAGGAGAGAAAAATGCTAAATTTTGAGTTGTCCCCATTTGCAAAACTTTGCAAGAGACTGTGCTCAGCAACGATTTTATTCCTTGCCCTAAAGAATATGTTGTTTTCCATTCAGATCTAAATTAAAATAATAGAAATTAGGGTGGAGCAATGTTATATGTTTGCCATGATACACTTTACAAGTATTTTCCTGTTTATTCTTCTTTGCAAGCTGTTGCAGTGCAAGTGTTTCTAGCTCGGAGATATACGATTGGTTTTGTATACCTTCCACTAAATGTAGCTTTCCATAGTACTGATTTCTGTAGTCTCATCAGACAGCTTCCTGAATGGAAGAAATCCTTTATGGGGGATTTAATTACTAATGAAACAGGAAATTGCCTGTCATCCATTATTGAAGGAGAAAAATGTTGGTGTTCTGAACACTGGGGAACCTTCCCATTTCCATGTACTCTAACAGACATCGACCTGTCAAGATGTAGTGCCGATACCATTATGGACTTCAATTGGCAAGTGATTGATTATAGACACAGTAGTGATCACTTTCCAATTGTCATTAGCACTAGATCAAGTCCTCCATGTCCAAGTTTACCTCGTTGGAATGTAAAAAGAGCTGACTGGGCAAATTTTGAAGAACATAGTTCAATCGAAGCTACAGCAGAGGAATTTTAATGTATTGAGGATGCTATTGAATTGTTAATAACTACTTTATTTGCAGCTGGACTTCAGTTAATTCCAAGAACATCAAGTCTATTTATGGATCGACCAGTACATGGTGATCAAAAGAATGCCATGAAACCCATAGAACTCTGAGATCTTCTTTTACTAGGTTTAAAAGACAGAAATGTAAGTACTATCTGGTAGAATTTTGTAAGGCTAGGGCAAAGTTTAGATTTAAAATTTAAAATGCACGAAGAAAATCTTGAAGTAAGCTCATTTCTTCCATAAATTGCAAAACTCCTGTCACATTAGTGTGGAAGAGAGTAAGGGAAATAACAGGAAAGTTTGTACCTAGCCAACCACCTGTGTTAAAAATAAAAGGCATCAATGTAGTAGATCCGCAGGTAGTGTCAAATGAGTTTGCCCTACATTTTGCTAAAATATCTCAGAAAGATAAGGAGAAACCATATGCAAACAACAGAAAACAAATGGAACAGCATTATCTTGATTTCACTTCAATTAAAGAGGAGTCTTATACTATTCCATTTACTATGAGAGAATTTGCATTGGCTCTCTCAAAGTTTAAAGAATCTGCTCCTTGGTCCTGATGAAAATTCATATTCTATGATCAAAGCCCTTCTCAGATTACTAAAAGATTTATCCTAAGTATAATAAACAGAATTTTTAAAGAACGTTACTACTCCTTATGTTGGGAACTAGCAAGAATCCTTCCTTTCATCAAGCCCGGAAAGGATAGTTCTTATGTAGGAAATTATTGTCCGGTTGCCCTAACACCTTGTTTGTGTACGCTGATGGAGAAAATGGTGAATGCTTGCTTAGTGTGGTATTTAGGGAGAGGAAACTATTTCTCCTCAGCCCAATGTGGTATGCAATCCACTGTTGATATCTTAGTTAGAATGGAGTCTGCAATATGTGAAGCCTTAGCCTCTAGCAACCCTTTATTACGGTTTTCTTAGACTTAGAAAAGGCATATGATACTATCTGGCGGCATGGAATTTTGAAAGTAGTCCATGAATATGGTTTAAGAGAATTAGCTATTTTTATTAAGCTATTCTTAAAAAATTGTTATTTTCAGGTACAAGTAGAAGCATTTCTGTCTGAAGTGTGTAAACAAGAAGGGGTTCCTCAGCGTAGTGTATTAAGTATGACACTTTTTGCTCTAGCAATTAATGACATAGTAAAGCAAATACCTGCTGATGTTCTGCACACACTGTTTTAAATGACTTTTCTCTATCTTTTGCAGCTGCAAGTATGTCAGTAGCTAAATGTCATCTACAAATACATAGTATTAAATAAGATGGTGAAATGGGCTGAAATGCAGGGTTTTAGATTTTTTTCATCAAAGATTGTAGCCATTCAGTTCTGTAGAATTAGAGGGATACATGCAGATCCAGATTTATATGTAAATAGCCAGAGAATAGCTTGTGTTAATGAAACAGGGTTTTTAGGGATGAGTTTTGATGCTCGGCTGACATGGCTTCCCCATCTCCTAAATCTCGGGGCTATATGCAAAATAATCTTTGGACATCTTGAAAGTTTTGTCAAGCACATTTCGGGGAGCTGATAGACTCCAGTTATTAAGATCGTATAAAGCCTTGGTTTCATCAAGATTAACATATGGATGTGAAGTTTACACCTCGGCTACCCCAAGTCACCTAAAGATTTTGGACTCCATTCACCATACTGGAATTAGGATTGCTACTGGAGCTTTTAGGACTTCCCCTATAGAGACTATGTTAGTAGATGCTGGGGAAATGCCCCTAGCCTTACATTACCAGGCTCTTCTGGTTCGAAGCTGGTTCAGATTCCAAAGACTTCCTGGATCCCTAGTATGCCAGTTGTTAAGAAATGGAAGATTTGATAACTTCTATGAAAGTCATCCAAAGATGCCACGTCCATATGCCTTCAGACTGAAATCAACCCTCCAAGACTTCAACATTCCAGACAAATGTGTACTACTGGTGAGGGTATCTGTATCTCCCCCTTGGAAAAATCTTGCAGTAGAGTTTTGTAACTATTTTAATTAATCAAAGAAGAATCTCTGATAAAATATTATGTTATACCTTTTTAGATCATATGTCACATGATAATTTTATCCCAGTTTTTACCGATGGATCCAAAACCAGTCCAGGCACTGGTTTTGGCATAGTTTTTCCGTCCTTTGAGCGTAGTGGAAGGCTCTCCAGTAATGCATCTGCATTTACTGCAGAATTATATGGAATTTTACATACTGTTAAAGAAGTTTTAAAAAGTAGTAATTAGAATTTTATTGTGTACTGTGACTCTAGAAGCGCTCTAGAGTCACTGAAAGATTTTTATTCCAAACATCCAGTAGTTTTAAGTATTCTGAAATGGTTATTTTTAGCTAAGCGGAGGGGTTTTAATATTGAATTTTGTTGGGTTCCTGCACACAAGGTTGGAATATCTGGAAATGAACGCGCTGATGCAATTGCCAAAAAGGCTGTTTCTTGTATTGAGCCCAGATCATTTAAGGTGCCATGCAGGGATTTATATACTCCAATTAGAGAGAAGCATAAAGTACTTTGGCAAAATATTTGGTCAAATTTAACTACTAATGTAAAAATGAGAACAATTGCACCTACAATCAATGCTTGGCTGTACAATTTTATGCCCAGAAGGTTTGAAATGGCTCTGTGCCACCTGCATATTGGACATACTATGCTGACACATTCCTACTTGATGAGTCGTGATCATGAACCATACTGTGAAGATTGCCTAGTTCCACTGACTGTTATGCGCTTGCTGGTTGAGTGCCCCACTTTGGTGGAACAGCGCAATCAATATCTATTCTATGGGAAGGAGAATAATGTTTATAAGTTGTCAAAAATTTTAGGAGCAAATGGGATTTTTAACATGACTGGCTTATTTGGATTTCTTTTTAACACTGGTATTTTAGATAAACTGTAATGCTTGTGTGCGCCTTGCTTTTATTCTTATTGCAACAGTATATATATATATATATATATATATATATATATATATATATATATATATATATATATATATATATATAAATAGAGGGATCCACAGTAATATCCTTGTTTATCTAGATATAATATGTTTATACAAAGCTTAAAGCTTTCGTCCATCCTCCTGTGGACTTGATCACTAAGCAAAAGTCATTTGCTTAGTGATCAAGTCCAAACAGGAGGATGGACGAAGCTTTAAGCTTTGTATAAACATATTATATCTAGATAAACAAGGATATTACTGTGGGGATCCCTCTATTTTATTTCTTAGAAGCACGATACAGTGTTTTTATATTGCATATATATATATAATATATATATATATATATATATATATATATATATATATATATATGTGTGTGTGTGTGTGTGTGTGTGTGTGTGTGTATGTGTGTATGTATGTGTGTGCACGTACATATGTGTATATATGTATGTGTATGTATATGGATGTATGTATGTGTGTGTGTATATATAATAATTGCTTTTTTTATAATTCATTTTTATATTTATTTTATAATTACCAGTATCTTTTATCATTTTTTAAAAAATAATTCTCTGTTTAATTATTATTATTAAAATTTATGGGTTTTTTATATATAGTTTGGCATCGATGACCTAGATGTGGCGATGCTAGATTAATATAGTATCAATCAATCAATCAATCTTGGATGCATCGAACGAGGATTGCGACTCACACCTGGAGGAGTTGTTGCTGACTGCCTGAGTGTGGAATCGACACGACAAGCAACTTCACATCAATGTTCTGGAACTCAAGGCGGCTTTCTTAGCCCTCCAAGAGTTCCGGGATAGAGTGATGGGACACTCCATTGTGTTGATGAGCGACAGTACCACAGTGGTGGCATATGTCAACAAACAAGTAGGCTTAGTGTCTCTTCTGTTGCATCAGTTGACAGTGCAGGTGCACAAGTGGGCTGCAGCGCACTCAGTATAGCTGTCAGCCAGATACATTCCAGGCAAGAGGAATGTAGTGGCAGACCAGCTCAGCCGTCAGAATCAGGTGATAGGGACCTAATGATTTCTACACCCAGAGGTGGCAGAAAGGATGTTCGACCTATGTGATTGTCCAGTGGTGGACCTGTTCGCCACCCGACACATCAGAAAACTTCCGGTTTTCTTCTCTGTTGTGCTAGACCCATGGGCAGCTGCAGAGGACGTGTTCCAACATCTGTGGGACAACCTCAAAGTCTGCACCTTTCTCCTGTTCTGTCTGATTCGCAAGGTGATCAGCAGAGTGCTGGTCACCAGCAATCTTCGGATGATCCTAGTGGAGGCCATTTAGTATCCTGTCTGTTGGCTTTTCTCTCTGGGGCACCATGAGAGATTCCCCCGTGGCACAACCTTCTGTGTCAACCGCACGTAGAACGGTACCACTTGGCAGTACAATCCCTGTGTCTTCATGGTTGGCGGTTATCCTCCATCTCTTGCTAACGAGGATTTTCTTGCTTAGCAGCAACAGAGATGGCAGGATACTTCAGACAGTCCTCTAGAGGCAGCAGTGTACCAGGGAAAGTGGTCCGTCTTCTCTTGTTGGTGTTTTGGACGGGGTCTCTCTCCACTTAGAGACACTCTTCAACAGATTGCGGATTTCATAGTCTTTCTTCGCCAAGAGAAGCTCCTCTCTGTCTCTGCAGTTAAGGGCTACAGGTTTGCCTTGGCCTTGGTCCTGAAACTGCGAGCAGTGGATATATCCTCTTCTATGAAGATATCTCTTCTTATGAGGAGCTTTGAGAGATCTTGCCCACCCAGGGAACTCAGGTCCCCTGAGTGGGATGTAACTCATCTTGGGAGCTTGACTCGTGAACCCTATGACTCTCTCTGAGAGTCTTCAGACAGGGATCTGACCCTCAAGACCATCTTTTTGCTGGCCCCGGACTTGGCGAAGAGAGCAGGTGAGCTTCATGGTCTCTCTTATAATGTGTCCTTTACGATCCCCTCCCTAGAGGACTTTTGTGGTAATGATCGAGACAAGATGCTACTTTATCCCGTGTCCAAGAACACTATCTCTTTTTGGCTTTGTGAGGTGATCAGGAAAGCGTACTCCTCCCACGCAAGAATCTGTTGGTTCCACGGCTATTGAAGGCAGGGGTTTGGTCCAACCAGACCACTTCACCTCCTTCTACCTTCGGGATATTGCTCATAGGTCCTTGGAAACCTTTTACTTGGGACCCGTGGTGGCTCCTCTAACTGGACAAAGTTGCATTTCGCCTTGTGTAACCATATGAATGGGTGCAAATGAGAGTGTGACTGGCTTCTCTTTCTCCTTCATTCTCCTCTCTTCCTATGTGCAGACAGCTGCAGTTGTCACATGCTGGAAAGGACGGTCGATGCAGGTAAGTTATATTACTGAGCTCCATTCTTTCCCTTTCATTAGGGTATAGGATCACATATCTGTCCCTTCCCTAACTAGGGGGAAGAGGTTTCTGTCATAATAAAAACCCAATACTTGTATAATTGTCTTCTTGCTTCCGACTATAAGTTCTTGTTTGCTATTCATAAGAGGCTACGCTTGTCTCCCTCTCATGAATTGGTCCAGAGGTCTGGCCATTGGTCTCGCAATTCTTTACTGCGATCAGTTGGACAGAGGCAACATTCCCCCCCTTGCGCTTACAACCAGGGTGGGAATCTTGGTTGGGCAAACACCAGTCTGTTCAAAAGACTAATAGACTCCCACCAATCAGGGAGTCTTCCTTATGTAAAGGACCGAGGGTTTGTATTACTTGTTGGAACAAATCACAATTTTTAAAAGTAAATTGTATTTTTCCTAACTATACAAACCTGAGGTCCTTTACATTTATGCCCACTTCATGCAACCCCTCAATCTGTTCCTGGGCCTAAAGCAAAGTGGAATGTTTACGTCTGGTCTAGCAGGACTCCCGACTAGCCGACAAGTAATTACTGCCAAACTACCTTGTTGTTATTCTCTTACGACTGATTTCCAGCCGATGCTGAAAGTTATTCCTTATGTCAAGGACCTCAGGTTTGTATAGTTAGGAAAAATACAATTTACAGTTTAAAACTGTGATATTTTACCTTTGTAGACTACATGACAGTATGGTCGTAATGGGTCTGATGCACCGACGTATAGAATTCAAAGATAAATTACAGCTTAGCTAAAGATGACTAGTAAAATATTACCTTAAACTCATGTAAAGCAAGTAAAATAACATAGGAAAATGTCAACTGCCATAATCTAGTTTGACTGTACAATATTCAAAGTTTTGGGTCAGGGCGAAGGAACGTAAACAGTCGCCACGTTTGAATTCTGGTAGAGGGAGTGGTGGGATAAGTAACTACCAGGGAGACATCTGTTTACCATTACCAAGGGGATGATGGGGTACTCGGGGGAGGAGGCCACAGAAGGTACGAGTTGGTAAAGTGATGCGGGATTGTTAGGCGGAGATATGATGGTAAATGCAATTACCCACCAAATAATAACACTTCTTCATAGCACTAAACCTTAGGAACACCAAAACACAATTGCTCTAAGTAAATGAAGTAGATAAAGTTGAGGAACCTTACCTTAAAGGGATTTAGGATACAATTCAGCCCCTGCCTTTACAAATGTGTATAACCTCACCTTCGGGTCTTGGAAGTGTATCTTGAAATAGGCCACCGACAAAGTTGTACCTCCTACGTCTGTACCTAGGCATTGTCTCACGAAGTTCCCTCCACCTCCTTTCAATAGTATTTGTGTGGGCACTGGTTACTGGGTCCACAAAGTTCATGGAGTGGTTGACGGTCAAGTGTACGCAGCCTTTGTCCTCCAGGCAATCATAAGATTTCCAGCAATCAGATACAACACTGATCCTCAGTACAATGTAGTCCTTTATAACTGCAAGCAAAGTCCAGCTGCATCTCTTCCTGGCCCTCTTCTGGTAAGGCTTGTAAAACCTGTTGCACGTGAAAGTAAGATAAATCAAAATAGTCCTTACAAACTTCAAAACATACAGTGAATGTACATATCTAATGGTATATATAGCTGTGTAAGGAAATGTTTAACCTACTTTAGGTTTGAAACATATATTACGATTAGGGGTAAAAATCAACATGTGATAAATCACAAGTTATCTGAACCACTTCCTCTCTAGGTCAAGTCTACACTCCTTGCTACAATGAGTAAACAGGCCATGATCTTAACAAAATGTAATTAACCTTTCATAATGGCCAGAGTAATAGACAGAAAAGTCCTTGTAACTTAGGAAGCCATTTTTCACATGCACGAGGCAAAGTCTGGTTAGTAATAGGCTCGGAGGAGCGAGAGGTTCCAAGGATGGATCCTGCCATCATGCTAGGTTGATGAGTGAGGTGAAATACACAGGGAGGTATTGTTTGGGAATCATGGGTTGGGGAATTGTACGAAACAGGGTAGGAAGGATGAGGTGGAGGGGTAAATCCATACGGTTCTCATTGGCGAAAAAAATACAACCACGGGCTTGTAATGGATGGACAATTAGGGAAATCAGAGAGGCCAGTTGGGGGGTTAATTGAACTTGACAAGAATTGTTGAGTAAAATGATAAAAACATACTTTGTTTTATTTCTATATGAAACCAAAGATATCACGTATTATTAATAAAGAAAATATTGTAATGAAATGTTTCTGCAGGGACACGTATTTCACATAATACAGGCAGTCCCAGGGTTACTTTCAGCGTAGGCTGGAATTAGTGAAATTCTTGAACAAGGGGGTTAGACAGTAACTACCGTCGAGTAGGTGGGTAGGCCTGCCTGCCCAAATGTAAACACTCCATGATGCTTTTGCCCGTCTTCCGATGAAGACGTATGTTTGTGAGCTCTTGCTGACTAGCTGTTAATCATTTTCCTGGTGGGATCTTTAATTTTTTATTTTGAGTAAATATGTACATACTGTGATATTAATAATTAATTGACTTAATGATTAATATGCAAAGCTACTTTTTGTGGTAGCCTTTATAGCCGTCTTTCTACTTTGTGTTAAGGGTCGGCAGTAAAGGTATGCCAACATCTTTATTAGTACATATTTTCACCCTTTAATGTTAGGACGAGAAATGTATTCATCCGAAATTTACGCTTACACTTTGGAATTTACCAAGGGGAACTTTGGAGGTTTGTCCTTTGTTTCTTCTAGTAATTCCTCATCTTCTTCATCCTTTCGTTAGCCATCGGACGAAGATAGAAGAGGGGGTGTGTGGTGTTGGTGTTTAAAGGATTCCCTCTCATTTCAGAGGGCGGTGCCTGTGGATGTGAAAGGAGTATCCTTATTACTTTCAATCATATTTTCATTCTTTTACAGGCTAACATTGGTGATAGAGATTACAGCAGTAGATGGTTGGATATCTCTTCGTGTTAGTTATCCTAACCTTGGAATTGTACCTGTGACTTGTAGCATGCTGTGATATTGGTCCTCGAGTGTGTGTACTGTTCCTCTGCTGGAAATCATATTCATTTACCACTGATATCCTGGAGTTTCGTCACAGGACAAAGCCTTTGCCGCCACCCTGCAGTTATTAACTCTATTCTTGCTAGTAAATATACCTCATCCTGTAGAAGATGTCTTGCAGAATTTGGAGAAGTCGAAGATGAAGAGACCTCGTCCAGTGTCGTCATCCTCCTCTTCCAAATCATCATATTTTTCATCAGCCTCCACCCCTTGGACTTCTAAGGCTCCCTGCCAAAGAAGGAGAAGGTAGTCTTCTCCCCTAAGAAGTCTCGTCACAGGACTTATAAAGGTCTGCCTCCTCAGTTTTTCTTCAGCTAGCTCTCCCGTTCCTTTGGGAACAGGAACTGTCACACTGTCCCCAGGGCTTAGCGTGTTTGGAGCTGTAGAAGCGCAAACTGTTCGCACTTCTGCTACTAGTCCTAGAGGTTCTGTCCCTAAAACTAGTTCCATGTCGGGCGCTCCTTCACGAGTTTCCCAAGTGCATGTAAATCTTCGGATTCGCATGCAGCCTGGATTGGTGACGCCGAGTCTGCTCACCGTCACGACGCGGGCATGGAGTGGAAGGAAGGAATGAGTCGCTCAGGTGACTCACGCCTTGCCGGTGATCGCTCTTGTGGGTTAACGTGACGGTCCTGTGGGACCATGCATGCAGTGAGACTGGTAGGGGGTACCCCACTCAGTCCTCTTGAGAGGTTTCGGCCTCGACGAGGACTTGGACGTGTCAGAGAATGGTACCGGCCCTCTCCAGTCAGGTGCATGCTCAACTCCACCAAGACCACGGTCACGTTCATGTGACTGACCGTTCTCAGTGGTGGCTTATGTTTCTCCTGCCGTGCGAGAGTTTGGTAACCCTCCTTGGGAATGCGTTTCTCTAGGATGATAATGCTTTCCTAGATTTGCGTCACGGCCATCACCACAGGTTGATGGCTGCCTGTGACTCGCTTCTCCTGCTAGTTCTGCTTGCAAGGTGAGCGAGAGCGTCCAATCTTCATCACCTATTCCCTCTACTTCCTATGGCTGCACTGTGTTCTCCATAGGATTCAGTGTCGGGGGACTCGTTCCTGGAAGGATCTTAGGGTCTTATAGTGAGTGAATGTAAGAAAGATAAGAATATTGAGTGTTACAGGTGTAGGCAGGTAGGGCATATAGAGAGTGGATGTCGGGGTGCCCGTGTGACTGAGGCTTGTGGTAATTGTGGAAAGAATGGGCATTATGCTAGGATGTGTAAAGAATAGCGTGTGAAGTGTACTGAATGTGAAATGGAAGGTCCTGTGGCGAGAGTGTGTAGGTGAAAGAGGATGAGTCAGGCTGGGAATTTGGGAAACTAGGTGTTAAGGGGATTCAATTTAGTGGGTTCTCTAGCGTGTGGATGAGTGAGTGGTTTAAAGTGGGTAAGTATGAGCTGAGTGTCAGTGAACAAATGGGTCAGGGAGATTGGCAGTTAGTGTTGGTGGAGTATGGAAGAAAGCAGAAGAGTGTAGAGAAAGGGAATGGAAGGAAGAAGTGTGAACAGCATGATAAGGGTGTTCATGTTGGGGTGCAAACGGTTGATATAAAGTGTAATGCAAATGGCTTTGAGGGAATGAATGATACTTGTAGTGTTCATTGCAAGAGTTTGACAGAAGTAAGGATGAACTGAGTGGTTTGTTAGCAGAAATAGGGGAGATATTGGGACCAGAGCTAGAAGATAGAAGCGAATGGCAATGCAACTTAGAGATTGTATGAGGGTCCTCAAACAGGATCCAGGGGGACTGCATGCAAGTATCCTTGGATTTTGCGGAAAGCAATTTAGTGTGGGTGTTGCGAGTGTAAGGAGACATTGTCAAATGTAATGGGGGAGGTAATATGGAGGAGTAAGATGGTAGTTCAAATTTGAACATTTTTGGGGGGTTGCATGAAAGAGAGAGAGAGAGAGAGAGAGAGAGAGAGAGAGAGAGAGAGAGAGAGAGAGAGAGAGAGAGAGCAAAATTGGTGGAAGGATAAATGGAAGTGGTTTGATGGCGGGCGCAAGCGAATTGGTAATGTCTGTTGTAGCGATTGCCAAGTATATCAGTGGGAGCGTAGTTACCAGCGTTGTGGAGAGTTAGTAAGTCGGAAAAGATGGTCAGATTCAGAAGTAGCCAGTGTTATTTGGTGTTTTCTTGGTTGATATTGATGTTGTATGGTTGTTGTGCATGTCTGGTGATTGTTGAGCTGAAGAGGTTTGTTGTACTTGATTTTGTGTTTTGGTGGTTTCATGAGTTGTCTGTTGGAGACAGTGTTGGTGGTGGTGGCTTGTTGTGCTGGGCTGGAGTTGTCGTATGATTTATCGTGTTGTTTTTGAGCTGTTGGTATTTGTTTGCGTGGTGATTGGGTGTTGTTTTTTGAATTGTTGCACAGTTTTGGTGCTTGTCTGTCTTGGGTAGTGAAAGTCAGTGGTGGATGTAGTGAAAGTCAGTGGTGGATGTGTCTCGACTAGCCTATATCCAGCAGATGGTACAGCGCCTAGCCCTGAGTATCTAGAGTCTGAGTTGAGAACATGTTTGTGTTTGTGTGTTCTGTGTTCGGTTAGCCAATTGTCCTGCATGTAATTAGTAACATGAAGAAGAAAGTGTGGCAGAGGAAAAGTTCGATAGTCAGTACAACTAAAGTAACTGTGGGGAGATATGCTTGCTTGTGATCCTGCCACAAGAAGAGTTCACTCTTCCATCTGGTTTGGATTTATGCATCACTTGGAACTGCGTGCAACACCTTCTAGGTGAATGGTCAAGTACCGTCCTCGTGTATTGGACCTTAGGGTCCGAACACATAGGAGAGCAGACACAGAATCCCTCTTTATTCTTCTTGGAGATTCTGCTTCGAAGGAGAACAGTTATTTGGGAAGAAGTGATAGTTCTTTGTTGACAATTACCACTCATAATTATTTAGTGGTGATCTGCTCAGCTCACTCAACTCGACTCAACCAAACAGCTCCACCAATCTAATGAATGAACTCTCTGCTCTTGATCAGTGTGGTTCGTTTGATATGACATAGCCCCCTCCCTTCCCATGTTATAGCAAGTTTTTCACTGGGGTATTTGTCTTTCATCTTCGTCATCTGACACCTCCTAACCTCCCTCTTTGAAGGCTTCCACGACCTAAGAAGAGGAAGGTAATTCTCCACCCACTAAGAAGTCTCACCTCAAGAATTCTAAGGGCCTGCATCCTTTCCTTGGGGAGTGAGCAATTGGCTGTTTCCATGTCACCTGCTCCTTCTGGAGTTGGAAACTGGATGCTATCCCCAAAATATAGTGTCTCGGGAGCCCCAGGAGTTCAAACCCAGGTTTGTTCTCTTGTCGCTGGTTCCAAGGGCGCTGCTCATGGAACCGGGGCTGCATTGGGTACTCATGTATGTGTCTCTCCGAGTGTACAACCTCCAAGGGAGGTCGTATATCCACAGGTCAGTGGTAGGTAGTCTTCTCTCCATCATATTAGTGGCGCAGGGCAAGAGAAAGGATCGAGCAATATTGGTGGCTCAGATTCACCTGTGAAAGCCAGGAATAGCTAATCTTTAGGTGCCAAGATCGATATCACTGTTCTTCGGGACAAGGCATCTGAAGGAGATAGGAGGAGATCCTCTGTGTAGTTCTTTTCATGAGGTTCGATCACGGAGAAGATAGATTTGTAGCAGGACATTGTAAGTTCTCATCAGCTTTTACTGCATTTAACTCTGGTCAATTTTTGCTTGCATTTGCGCAAACGAATGGTTGCAGGAAATAATGCTTCTTTTAACAGAGTGAGAACATCGCAAGTTCAGAGAAGAGTGGGCAAGAACAGTCAATCCTCCTCTCTTTTTTCCCCTTTACTTCCTTGTCACACTGGAATGAACAAGAAAATAAGAGGAATTCTATGGAGTCTACTCCTCAGAGTTTGAATCCGAGAGACTATGTTTTTGGTTCAGTCTTAGGATCTTACCAAACACACGTCAATCTGTTTAGGATGCATTGCACCAAGAGGATTGAATGCCTCTCTAGTGCTACTCTTTTGGGAACAACCAGTTTGGCTCTAAATAGTAGTCTTTGGTATCCTGTTATCACCGTAGAAGTCTCCCTTGGGGACAACTTCACCTTCGCTCTCTTCATTAGAGAGTGGAGGTCAGCTTCCAGTCCTTATTCTTGTCTCTCGAATGAAGAAGAATTAGGCTGGAGCACAATTTACAGGAACCTATGAATATACTAGTATATGTCTCAAGTGACATGCTTCTGTTATCGGTTGCATCATCCAAGTTATAGGTGCATATCTGTAAGTTAATTCTTCTGGTAGTTGACCGAGATGAATAGTACTTTCTCTTAATTAACCTGAAAGTCAGGACAGCCTTTCAGGGTTCCCAAGAGTTTCAGGTTTTGATTTTGAGATAACTAGTGGTATTGTTTCCCAACAACACCACAGCATTTGCATCATTACCAAACAAGAGGGTTTTCTTCCCTCCTATTTCGGTTGAAATGCAGATGATGGAGTGTATCATTTTTGCGCTTGATGGTTTTTGCTGAATGCATTCCATCATAGAATGCACTACCCAGCAACTTAGTATAAGGAGTTGAGCGAGTGGCATAATACTGCTCTCTCTCTGAGATTCTGTTTGTTTTAGTGTTTTTACTCCTCTGTCGAGGACTAACTACCAATGCGAATCTCTCTGCCCAGGAATCGCAGACTTTGGTCTCTGGTTGGCTCGGAATTCTCGTATAAGGCCCATGTCTCATGGTCCACATTTGCCGTTGCGAGAATTTTCAGACAGATATATCTCATTAGACTCATTATCATCTTTTTGATACACCACGGTATAACAGAAGTCTGAAGCCTAGTCTTCTGTTCCATCGCACCTGCCCCATCAGCCGCTGTGATGACGCAGAATGATTTTCTTCAGACAATTTGAGTTTTGTCTTCTAATATACTTTTTCTAATTTGTAAAGTGTTCAATTATTCTTTGTTCACCACGAGTTGAAAACAAATAACAGAAGACTTCACCTGTTCCCTGCTCAACTAGCTCTGCATCCAAAGTAAATAAAAAATTCCTGCCTGATCCAACCCACAAAAAGTGGTTCTTCAGGCAGTACAATCCCTGAAAAGACTCCGTCTTCATTGCAAGCTCCGATTCTCTTGCTGAACAGCAATGAAATAGTGAAATAACTTTTTCAGTCCTGTGTAAAACAGCAGGAATTAGAGCCATCTTCACTGGTTGGTGTTATCAACGGGACCTTTGCTATAATCAGAATCGTGAGAGTTTACTGTGAAGACATAATCCATTCACTTTAGTCATTCACTAAATAGTATTGTTTCTCCTTGGCTTAGATTCAACTACTGATAAGAAACTTCTGTTTTGCCATCACAGAGACCTCGGTCTCTAGAAGGCATTTGGCACTTGTCTAATGTACATATGCCTCACTAGAATCATCATCTCGTCTCTCAACATCGTTGGCAAACAAGATAGGTGATTTGAATGGTTCGATCTTAACACCACCCTTCAAAAGGTGGGTGTCATGTCGTGACTACGTCTTGGATGCGCAATCATTTGGCTTTTGTTGACAAGTCCGAATCCTTCATGATCTGCGCTGTGGACTTTGTATTGGTTGATCCAGATCAATCATTACTTTGTCCTATTGGTTTGTTGCTGTACCTGTGAAGGATTGACACCCTTCATTTAGTGTCGATACCTTTATCCACTACTAACTTCGTATACAGAAGTGTCTACGACACGTCTTCCTCCGAATCTTACGAGATCACAAGAAACTTCTCTAAAGTTTGATACGACCACTGTTTGCTCTTTCCGAGAGCGAGCAGTGCTAGTGGCTGTGTGCGTTTCATCACTCCAAAGAATATGTCGGACCGGAAGATAGGTTCAGTCTCATTATGATCACATTTATATCCTTCTACCTTCAGGTCTGCCCACAGGTCCTTGGAATATCTTTTCCTTGTGTTTACTTACCCAGCTCCTTCAAGAGGACATGCTGCATCTCGCTTATGGTGTGCGGTTCTAGAGGTAAGACGGATGCGAGAGTGACTGGCCTCCCCACCTTCCCCTCCTTGTCCTTCTACTCCTCTTCCTTCAATTTGAGGATAGGACTCAAACTTACACTTGCTGGTCGGGGGGTTGATGCGGTAAGCTTGCACATCGAGTTTATTTTCTTATCAGAATCATAGAAAGGAGACTGGCAATAATGCAAACCCTTCCTAGAACTTTGCATTAATGCTCCTGACACTAAATATTCTTCCAAGCGCATTTTCGGATGAATCATTGTTCCTCCTTACGACCAGGTGTGCAGAACTCCAGTCAGTTCTAGAGTCTCACATTCCTCCCACCAATCAGTGACTCTTTGTAATGTAAAGGACCAAGGGTTTGTATATCGTGTAGGAAGAAATCACAGTTTTTTTAAAGTAAATTGTTTTTCCTATCTGTACAAACTTGAGGTCCTTTACATTAATGCCCACCTTATACCACCCCTCAATGTGAAAACTGGGCCAAAAGGCAAAGTGGAATGTTTACATCCGGATAGGCAGGCCTACTTGCCTACCAGACGTTAGTTACTGCCTAACCACCTTGTACAAAAATTTAATGGATGTATTCCAGCCTACGCTGAAAACAAATAAACCCATTAGTTTTCTTTAGCTTTATTCTCTCCGACACTACAGATTCATTCAAACCTTCTACAAATCATTGATGCTTCTCAAATACACATTAATTCGAAATGTCTAGAAGTCTGGCGGTTGAACACACGCATGTTCAACATGTCAGAGGCATGGGACTTGCTCCTTTGCTCTACATGACCAGAAATAAAGACCCAGGTGAGGTGAACCACCAGTCAGTTAAGAAGCTTACTCAGAATCCTCCCACCCCCAAAAATAAGTCTTCTGTAACCAAAGACTGATGGTTTATATTCGTGTAGGAACAAATGACAAATTTTAAAGTAATTTGTATTTTTCCTAACATAACAAACCTGAGGTCTTTACATGTACTGCCCACCTCAAGCCACCCCTCATTCTGATACCTGGGTCTGAAGGTAAGTAAATACAGTGTTGCTGTTCATTCTGTGTGAGGCATTCTGCACGCTTACTTAAGTGGTGGAAGGGCACACTCAAGCATTTTGTTTTCTAAACACGAGGGATAACTGAAATATTTCTTGGATATTTTTAACCACATTCTATTTTCAATATCTGTGAATAGCAACCAAAGAATCACATAAAAAAGTTTGCAATTTTTCATTGCAAACTTTCTGATGTTTCTTGGTTGTTATTCATAATGCCAGCACACTGGATTATTTTTATTATGTACAACATTTATTAAATTTGTTATACAATATTTTAGGAGTTCAAAATATACATATTGCAATACATCACCTGAACACCTGAATTAGCCTTGGTCACTGACCAGCCCGAACTATATCCCCACAGAATTACCCGTTATTGGGTAATTTTTTTTTAACTGCCAATGCTACCAACGCTGCAGGTAAATCCCCTTCTACTGAGTTACCTGTACCACCGTTGGCAACGCTGTTGCCAGGAGCGGCTGGCAGAGCGCTCTCCCTTCAATTGCTTTTTGTTCGCTCGAGCGTTAGGACGTTTCCTAGTTCAAGCGAAGATTTTGCTCTTTAACCTGACCCACAGATTAACCTGCTGTTTTGTTGATGAACCTTGGATTACGTTTTGGACTTCATTTGGACCTCCTCTGGATTTTGGATTTGACTAAAGCATTGAATGGACTTTTCTATCATGGAGAACTATTTAAAACATAGGAAAACTCTAGCGTCGAAGAATAAGCGTAGGGTGACAGAATCTAAGAAAGTGGAAGAAGACCAGTATTATTCAAGAAATTAGAGGATAAGGTGTCATCAAGTATGACTAGTCTTTTTACTGAATTGTTGACAAAATTGAATCAGGATAAGGATAGTAATAGGAATGTGGACTCTAACCGCTCTTTTTCAGCTCCCCTGCCTGTTCCAGAACCAGCCTTAACGGGTGCTGGGGTTTATGGGGAACCGCAAGCCCAAAGGGTAGGATCCGCCGGCCCCCCTGGCGTGGAGCAGGAAGTATCAGCAGCAGAATTCCCCCTTTCCCCTAAAAGCGTTAGTAAATAGTGTAAATTAGCAATAGGTGAGACCAAGACTGTCAGGGATCCTAGTGTAGAGGTTAAGGATGAGAAGCTGCTAGAGCAGTGTCTTTCAGGTTCAGATTCGGCTATCTTTACAGGATCAGCATTGGATCTGACGGAAGTTCTGTTTTCGTCCTCGTGTTTTCCGAAGGCCAAGGATATTAAGTCATCCGTTGAGTCGGTACCAGAAGTGAGACCTGTTGAAAATTTCGAGCCCATCCCTTCTTCGAAAGTTTCCTTCCCAGCGGGTCCTTTTCAGATTCAGGGGCTGGTGGTAGCCAATTTGATGAAATAACATTTAACTTGGCAGAGTATAATGCTAATATTCTAGGTTTGTCTCAGAATTATAGACTTCTGGTGAGACAGTGCTTTCATTTAGGCTTTTTGGACATTCGGGATCATGTCAGCAAGAATTTCCCCGAGTTTTTGGGTGATATGTTGCAGGATTATCAGGGGGCAGGGGAATCTATATGCCTTCTTTCACTTAAAAGAATGGCTTCTTTTTCTTCTTCTTCTTCTCCATCTCCTTTTATGTCTGTTTTTCCTTCTATTCCTAATGTTTCTCTCCACTCCTTTTCTACAAGCTCTACCTCTCAAGTTCCTCACTCTTCTCTTTTGGGGCATGCCTTAGCTTCGTCTACAACCTGTCTACAGGTTCCCCCGGGTGCTTCGTTCCCGTAGGGGTCCCGTTCTGAGGTCCCTCGTTCAGAAGCGGAGGGTCCGGCAAACGGACAGTTAGGCATTTCGGATCCAGTGGGCGTATCCCGCTCTCTTAGCACAGCTTGGTGGGCGGGGCCTCGTACTGCCCGAGTTCTTCGGCAGGGATTCCGGTAGTTATACCAGGTATGTCCTCTCCCTTTTTCTCTTCTCCTTCGATGTCTTTCCCAAACTTTTCTCAGGGTGTGGCGGTTTCCTTTTCTAAGGGTTATGGTATTGGTGCTGGTTTGGTGGGGGTTACGGGAACAGAGATTCCCTCTTCTAATTCTTATGAAACCACTACGGCGGGTGATTCTTCTGGTCTTAAGACTGCTGCGGCAGTTCCCCGTCCAAATAGGACGTTGGCTGGTATGACTGGTACTGGTATTGTGGCTACTCTGGTGTTAGGTACTGGTATGGTTCACTCAGGTACAAGCGATCTCGCTCCGGGAGCGAGTTTTTCAGCGTTAGCGGGCTCCCCTGCGGTTAGGAACTTAGGTAATGTCGCCGGTGTTGCAGCTTCGGAGTTCTCAGGTGTTGGCTCAGGGTATTTTGGGAGGTTAAATGCAGGCGTTTTAACCTCAGTTCCTTTGCAATCCAGTTCGGGTAGATCAGCGGCGCCTTATGCATCGAATTCGTCACCAGGTCTTCAGGATAAGACGATCCATGCGGATGTTTCACACCAGGGGGGGGTGGGGGGGGGGGGGGGGGCTCCGCCTCAGTGAGGTTTGCTTTTGATTCAGAACACCCAGGAGAGAGGATTCTGGCACAACCGGCTACGGTTGGTGCGGGGATTCTACACGGATTGATTGGTGAGGATTCCAGGTATAGGGATTTATTGAGTTCCCCCTCTTTGCAGTTGGGTAAGTTGGAAGTTCGTCCTGTCTCTTGTCCTGCTCTTCTCCGATTGGAGGACCCAGATAGGGAAAAGTCATTGGAAGAAGAAGTCCCTATCATGTAAGAGAGTCTTCCCCAAGCGGGAGAAAGTGAATATAAAAAGATGGTGCAATTTATTCACGATTTGTTTCCTCAGTCGAGAGTGGCGGAAGATCCAGTACACCCTATTCAGGCAATGTTTGAGGAATTATATTCCACAAAACCATCAATACCTCGCACTCCCTGTAAGTTGACTTGGTTTGGTCGGGTGGAGCAGTCCTTGAGAGAGGCGGACCTGAGGTTGACTTCTATAGTGGGTTCGGGTAGGCAGGATTCTTCTCTACTTCTATCCAGGAAGAATCTGTATGGAGTAGCGGGTAACCCTTTGTCGGGTATGAGAGTTCCCCTGATTGAATCGGTGGAGGCTCTTTTTGTTGAGAGTTCCCTCGTCGTCTAGACAGGTAGGAATCACCTCGAGAGAAGCGACCATTTTGGAGGACACCGGCAACAAACTCTTCAAAGAGGACAAAGTTGCGGCGATGGTAAACTTCGTCTCTTCAACATCAGAGGTAGAGTCGCAACAGGCGATGATACAGGTTGCGGCACAAAGTGTCAGATCCCCCAAGGGTGCGCGTATACCATCACCTGGTAAGCGTACCGGCTCTCGGTCTCCTGTTAGGCTTCCCCGACGGTAACTTCGAAGCCTTGAGCAGCGAAGAGGGGTTTTCGCAAGTAGGAGATGTTGCCCTCATTGACACCAGTAGGAGGATGTCTGAGCCACTTCGCGAACATCTGGGAGAAGTGGGACACGGAGTGTTGGGTTGTGGAGGTCCTAAGAAATGGATACAAGATTCCCTTCCGTTCTGTACCTCCCTTATCCGATGTTCCTATTCACCTGGCCATATTCCCTGCCCTCCATCACGGGTATGGCCTTGGCAGCGGAGATTTGGTCACTTTTAGAGAAGGGAGTGATAGAACCTGCTCCCCCTTCGCCGGGGTTTTACAGCCTGATTTTGTGACCGCCAAGGCGGGAGGTTCATGGAGACCAATTATAGACTTGTCGGGTCTCAATCAACTGGTGGTTTCTACAAAATTCCACATGGAAACTTCCCAGTCTGTGCCTAGGTCGGTTCTGAGAGACGACTGGATGATTTCGGTGGACCTCAAGGATGCCTATTTCCAGATGCCTGTACATCAGGAATCTTGGAAGTTCCTTCGATTCTAGGGTCCATCCGGAACTTTCCAGTTCAAAGTCCTCTGCTTCGGGCTGACCACTGCACCTCAGGTGTTTACAAGGGTAATGTCTCCAATATTGGCGATAATGCATCATCGGGGATTCAGAATGAGGAGGTATCTTGATGATTGGCTCATTCAGGCTTCGTCGAGAGAGGAAGCGTTAAGAGCAAGGGAGTTCCTGTTTCAACTGTATCAAAGGTTAGGAATAAGAATCAACTTAGAGAAGAGTTCCCTTTCATCATCACAAGTAAAGTCATATCTAGGTATGACGATTCAAACTCGTCGTTTGAGGGCTTTTCCGACAGAAGAGCGAGTGCTTTCTATCCTTAGTCAAATAGAAAGCTTCAGGTCACAGAGGGCTCAACCAGTGAGCGAATGGAGAAGTTTGTTGGGGAGGATGTCCTCTCTCTCCCTTATTGTTCCTAGATCTCGTCTCCGATTGTGCTCTCTGCTGGCATGTCTCAGGAATCTTTGTGACTTTCGGGAAGAGAGTGCAGTGGTAATCTGGGACGATTCCTGCCTAGAGGATCTTCGGTGGTGGTCAGAAGAATCTCATCTGACCATCCGGAGTAAATCTGGCCCTCCTGATTCCGGAAGTTCATCTATATACAGATACCTCGGATCAAGGTTGGGGTGCAACCTTAGAGGAAACTCAGGCTAAGGGCATTTGGAGGGATCCGGATCGGGAGGAATTGATAAATTACCGTGAGTTGAGAGCAGTAGAGAAAGCACTGACACAGTTTTCAGAGTTGGTCTGGGGAAAAGCGGTAGCGCTTTTTTCAGACAATGTGACGGCGTTGGCTTACCTGAGGAAACAAGGGGGAACAAGGTCGGCAAAGCTAAATATGATCGCTCAGAGGATACTTCAGTGGTGCAAATCACATGGGGTCTCTCTCCTTCCCCAGTTCATAGCGTGGAAACTATACGTATTGGTCAAGAGAAGTACTAGTCGGTCAAGAGAAGTACTAGGGGGCAAGTGGACGTTAGTACAAGAGGAAGTCCAGCTCTTGCTAAAGAGATGGCCGGCTTCAGTAGACCTTTTCACCACAAGACTGAATTTTTGACTTCCAACATACTTCTCCCCAGTAGCGGATCCCATGTTGTGCGGGACAGATGCAATGCTCCACTCGTGGGACAACCTACAGGTGTACGCTTTTTCCCCCTTTGGATTGATACATCAGGTATTAGGGAAACTTAAGAAGCAGTATGGGGACTCAAATGACTCTTATAGCTTCATTCTGGCCTCAGAGACTGTGGTTCCCGGATCTCCTAGAAATGTTAGAGGAACCTCCTGTGATCTTCCCGAAAGGAGAGATCTACTCAGACAACCCCATTTTCATTATTACCATCAGAACCTGCGCGTGCTCAACCTAGCTGCGTGGAGACTATCCAGCTTTCCCTGTCTAAGAAAGTCTACTAGAAAACTCTATCAAGTTAGGTGGGCAATGTACAGGAGCTGGTGTAGGAAGGAAGGACATAGTATCTCTCGTCCTACCATTGCGAAGATTGCTGACTTCCTCCTGTTTCTCAGGAAACACAAGAAGTTGTCATACTCGACTATAACTGGATATGGGTCTATGCTGAGTAGTACGTTCCAGTTTCATCTCCTGTGAGTTGTTTAACAGCAGGGTATTGCACGATCTCCTAAGGTTGTTCAAAACTGAACGCCCTATGATACCGCTTCGGGCCCCTTCATGGGATTTAGCGGCAGTTTTAAATATGCTGAAGTCTAGTTACGAGCCCTTAGAAGAGTTGTCCCTGAGGGATCTGACCAAGACAGTCTTGTTCTTGGTTTCACTTGCTACAACAAAGAGAGTGGGAGAGATACAAGCAGTATCTAGGACAGTATCATTTTCAGGTAGGGATATCTATCTCTCGTACGTACTGGAATTTGTTGCCAAATCGGAATCGGAAACCAATCCCCTGCCGAGAGCATTTAAAGTCTCCTCTCTGGAGGATTTTGTTGGAAACGACGAACTAGAGATGCGCATTTGTCCGGTCCATGCACTAAAGACATATTTGGCACGCACAGAAAAGCTCTTGCCTCATACGCGGACATTATTTGTGTCACCAAGGAATCCCTCTAGAGCCATTTCGAAGAATGCGGTCAGTTTTTTCCTACTGGAAGTTATTACTCAGCCTTTAGGGAACGTTCCTGCCGATCCCGCCAGCAGTGATTCTTACCCAAGAGCATATTCCTTTAGAGGAATAGTTACCTCTTCGGCTTTCCTAAGGAACTATTCAGTGTCATCGATTTTGGAAGCAGCAACCTGGAAATTGGCTTCTGTCTTCACGTCTTTCTACTTTAAGGACATTCAGTTCGCTTCGATGGAGGGTTACTCGTTGCCAGCGGTGGTACAGGTAACTCAGTAGAAGGTGGTTTACCTGCAGCGTTGGTAGTGCTGGCAGTTAAAAAAAAATTACCCAATTAAGGGTAATTCTGTGGGGATATAGTTCTGGCTGATCAGTGACCAGGGCTAATTCAGGTGTTCAGGTAAGTATTACAATATTAGTTTTATAATGAAAACTTCATATTTAAATTAGTGTATATGTAAATGGGCAAACAAAGATAAGAACTAAAGCAAAACAATTACAGGATTCTTAATTGATATATAGCAAATATATAACCAAATATATAAACTTCTTGATCGTCTTCATCAGGTATGTTTTGGGAAATTTGAATTGCCTTAATCATAACATGATTAGGATCAAACTCCACACATCCTCCAGAGCGTCTTACCTGCTGGGATACAAGCACCAACGATGCTTGAGTGGAAGTCGGCAGCTTATTTCGGGTCTTGGTTTTATTAAGGTTCACTTTAGAGAAATCTTCTCTACATCAGTGTTGGAAGTTGGTAGTGCCAAGATGTTGATAAGAAAATCTGGAAGAACCTCAAAAATCTTCTAACCATCTGTATTTCTTAGATGAGACAAGTGATGGAAAAATTCTTTTGGGTTGTTTGTTTCCTTTATATCATTAGGCGAAGAGATTTGTTCCTCTACATTATACAAACCCTCAGTCCTTTACATTAGGAATTACTTTCAGCGTAGGCTGGAATTTGGCCGTTGAAGATTTTTCGTATCTTGAACTGCATTTTACATGTAAATTGCCTAATTCGTTCCAAGCCCTACAAAAACACCCCAGTAAATTTTATAATAAAGCTAAATTGACCAATAAACCATGAAATACAACAATTTGAACCATTCAATACCTAACTTAAACTACATATATACTACTAATATGTACTACATACCTGTAAATAAAGTGTATTAGTGTACATGGTATACAAAAAATACTGTACATACATACGTACATATGTAGTAAAATGTGGAACCTTACCTTTCGAGTGAGGCGATCTCCGAAAGTGGCGACAGAGGAGGAGGACAAATGGCAGAAAACTTGTATGCACACTTAACTTTACGAAGCACATTAAAAAATGTCGGGAAACTTTAACACTAAACTTTACGAAACACATTAACAAATGGCACAAAACGTTAACACTTAACTTTACAAAAAAACTTAAAATTAAATTTCTTTTTTTGTCTTTATTTTTGCATTTTTTTTTCTTTTTTATACTTTACATTTTTTACAAAATTTCAATTTCTTCACCACCGAATGGATGCCAGTCCATTTACGGAATTTATCAAACCACCCCCGAGAAGCCTTGAAGTCTGGGGTTGCCGTCGATGTCCCTTCTCCTCCGTCGTTTTCGGCCTGGGCAATCAAATCGCCGAAAATAGCGCTGGCCTTCTGGCAGATTGCTGTTTCGTTTATCGTAGCCCCCAGCGATTTTTTTGTCCTCAATCCATAGAAGAAGCAGCCTCTCCATCTCATCATGCACGTGGCTCCTCTTGTTGGACAAAATAGTTACGCCCTTGAAAGGTGTAGCAGCTTTGATGGCTTCCTTCTGCCTAAGGATGGTGCCTATCATTTGACGGATTTCGGCTGTATTCTTTAGTGATCACACTCAACCGCATGCCAGCTTCATACTTTTTAATTATCTCCATTTTTGTCTGCATAGAAAGCATCCTCTTCTTTCCGTGAACTTCAGCAACTTTCTTGGGACCCAGACTATACTGTACATAATTAAGTTATGTAGTATACTAATTAAGTCCTCACACAACACGATAAAGTAGTACAATGAAATCACTAACACGAATTTACTTTAACAAACGAAATCGTATATGCGAACAAACGAATTCTGCGTGCGTACGTTGACGCTGTTGTGAAGCAATGGCGGAAGAAGAACGCCTTTACGCAGAGCACGATGGGAGAGATGCTGACCAATAGGAGAGCAGGATCTCATGGCAGTGACTAGCATCAGGAACCAATGGGAGAGTGGGAGGATGGTGGCGAGTCTACTCAGTTAGCGGCAAGCGAGTTTTAAAATTGTTCTCGGCGGTCCAGGTGAATCTCGGGACTTTACAGCAACAACCTGTCGTAACCTGAATTATTTTCTTATTTAGAGCCAAAAAAATCTTCGTATTTGCTTTCGTAACTTGAATTTTTCGTAAGCTGGGACTTTCGTATGTCGAGATACCACTGTAGTTAGGCAGTAATTGCTTGTCCGGTAGTCAGGAATCCTGCCTGACTGGACGTAAACATTCCACTTTGCCACCGGCGTGCTGAGCAGATTTGCTCTCACTCTCCACCCCATTTTCTGCTACTTTTCATAAGATTTTTCCTGGTTTTGTGAATGTGTTGTTTGTTTGCATTTTTGTTTGAATTATCGAAAGCAAAATGCAAACCCAGGAATCGCATAAACCTAAACGCCCCCCATTCTCTCAGCCCATTTGTCCTGGAGGGGGGGGGTGTTAGGAAATGTGGTAGCTTCTGCTCCCGAGCGGAGATAGATCCTCACACCCTGTGTGCGAAGTGCCGAGGGCATGAGTGTGATAGGTCCAACCCCTGCAATACTTGTATATCCTGGTCGGCACAGCAGTGGGGAAGGTATGAGGGGAGGAAGCGATCTTGGAGGAAGACTGTTGGTGGTCAATTCTTCATCGTTCTTTCTCCCTGCCTTTTCGTAAGCTTACTTAACTTGCTGTTTCCCTTCAGGGGTAATTTCTCCCTCTGCTTCTTCGTATCTTCTACTAACCCGACTTTTTCTCCAAGGGCTAAAGGTACATTTCATGTCTACCCCTGTGACGCATGGATCTGCAGCAAGGACGACAACAACTGTATCTGTATCTGGATATGTGGCCCCAACGCACTTGGTGTACACTCATTATGTTACCACTGTATCACCTTTGGTGGTGATGACATCTGGGCCACATTTGTCAGAGGCACATCCATTCCTGCCTCCTCCTCCTCCTCCAGGTTACGCTGTCTTGTCTCCTCCTGCGACTTTTGTTGAACAACCTCCCAGGGTGCTATCCACCATTGGACCTCCCTCTTGTAGTGTTCCAGCCTGTGTCATCCGTGCCTGTGCCAGCTGCTGTACCAATTCCTGATCATGCAAGTGCTGTCACAGTATTGGCATCTCCCTGCTACCCCGGAGCCTGCTGCTTTGGCAGCCACTCCAGTGACACCTTGGATTGGGGACCATAGGAGTTCAGGCTTTGGCCCTTACTCCTACACCTAGTCTTAGAGGTTCGGCCTCTATGACAAGTACCATCTTGGGTTCTTGTTTGTGAGCTTCCCCGAGTGCAGACAAGTCTATTGACAAGCATGCAGCTAGAGTCGGTGACGCTGAGTCTGCTCACCGTCAGGAAGGAAGGGTTGAGTCGCTCAGGTGACTCACTCCATACCAGCAATCACTCGGTCCCCAGGGTTGACGTGCTGGTCTCACGAGATTGTGTGTGCAGTGAGACTCTTAGGAAGTCCCCCTTTCAGTCCTCTAAGAGAGGTTTCGACCTCTTCGAGGACTGGGACATGTCGTGAGGATGGTACTCAATCTTGCCATTCAGGTTGTCACTACTTTCCACCTGGTCCATGGTCACATTCGCATGACTGATTGTTCCCAGTGTCGAATAGCATTTCTCCTGCCATATAAGAGCACCGTACCATACCTCAGGGGAGCGCTTCTCTGGAGTGAGCACTCTTCTAGACCTGAGAATCAATCACCACTGCAGGTTGGTGATTGTGGCCCACTCACACAGTTAGTTCTGCTAGCAGATCTTCCTCGCCTGTCCCTTCAACTTCCTCAGGATACACTGGGAATGGTGAGGGATCTCCCCAGGGTCCAGCCACGAGAGCTTACGTTCCCAGCACAGTCTTAGGACCCAAGAGGTGTTATGGCCAAGTGGTGCAGGAAGGTCATGGGGGTATGCTGAGGTTTTTCCTTCTGAAGGAAAAGGGTTGAGGGAGGAACACATCCTAGAAGGACTTGATGGCCCTTCCCCCCAGGATGTGGTTCACTCCTGAGATCCAGAGGACTTTGCTGAGGTCATCGCGCTGGTTCATCAGCACAGTGACCTAGGGGAAAGGACCACAGTGACTTCCTCTGACTGCCCTTCACAGCAAGAATCGTTTTGGGCTCCTAAGAAGGGGTCATGGACCAGGTGAACAATCTTGTCTAGGGGCAGGAGAATTCGCTTAGGGCCAACAGTAAGGACAAGCTGCATCCCCCTCCTCTACCTCGACAGAAGTGCTTCTATTCAACCTTGGACAACCCTTTGCCGACTAAGCAGAGAGAGCTGGAGTTATTTTGCTAGACTCCTGGCTTACTGCTGCAGCATCTTCTTATGGGAGTACTTTTGTTTTATTTAACAAGAGGCAGCGGCCTTGGAAGCTATCACTATGGCAGCATTTCTAGTAGTCTCCATGCTGGATCTGTGGTACCTCATAGTATCCAAGGTTGCTGCTTCCTCAAGACCAGTAGTTCCTGGAAAAGACTTGGCTTTCAGGAGACGTTACCAGTATGGAGGTAGGGCTATTTCCTACCTGGCCCACCAGATGGCAAAGCTATGGGCCAACCTGTTGCTTAGGAGAAGGGACACCATCCTGAATTGTATCACCAGGTCTGTGGGACCAGAGTCAGCATTGATATTGAGGAATGGACCGTTGCTGGGTTCCTCCTCTTTCTTCCCTAGAGAGATGGCGGACGCTGTGGTGGACAAGCAAAGATTTCCTGGTCTCCGAGCATCCGCAGCTAGGCCTCCGGGCCAAGCTAGCTCTTCCTCCGCCTCCAAGAAGACTCCTCCTTCAAAGGGGGAGCGAGGAAAAACACAGCCGTCTTCTTTCTCCTCAAAAGGAGCTCATCCACGTGCATTTCACCCCTCCTTCCCCCAGGGGAAGGTGGGTAAGGGAAAGAAGAAGAGAGGGAAATGCCAGGGACAGTGTTCCCCCTTAGCTGCTGCCATTGGTGGGGGCAAACCATTAGGCAACATGGCAGCGCTATGGAGCTGAGACCTAGGTAGTGGATGTCCTTTGGGAGGGATATCATCCCTTCAAGTTGAGGCCACCCCTCACCGAAATTCTGGTCCTTCTTCAGACTGATATCCCTAGTTCTGCCAAGGATCTGGCACTGAAAGGAAAAGTGCAAGCAATGCTGAGCAAGGGAGCTGTAGAAGTCACACGAGATCCGTCACCAGGGTTCTACACCTGAGTCTTCCTGGTGGAGATGGCTATGGGGGCTAGAGACTAGTGATAGATCTCTCCTTTGAACTGATTCACTCGTCAGACTCAGTTTACAATGGAGTGCTTGCCCTATTTCAGGGAAAATGACTTCATGCTTTTGGTGTATCTGAAGGATGTGTATTTCCAGATACCCCTTCATCAGTCCTCCATGAAGCACCTTTGCCTTATTCTCGAGGGAAAAGTGTTCCAATTCAAGACACTTTGTTTCAGACGCTCGACTGCCCCTTAGGTGTTCACAAGTGTTCACCTTGATATCAGCTTGAACCCATTCAGTTGGGGTACATCTGTTGAGGTATCTCGATGACTGGTGAGTGAGCTCTCGAAGTTGCTACAGGACAGGGATTGTCTCCTCAACTTTTGTCGCGATCTTGGGATCGTGATATATTTTGAGAAGTCAGATCTCGTTCCCAAGCAGAGGATAAAGTAACTGGGCATGCTGATCGATACAGGAGCAGCACAAGTCTTCCCTGCAGACTCGAGTATCAACAAGTTCAGGAATGCAGCTCAACTGTTTCTATCCCAGCAGGAGCAGCCAGCTCAGCTTTTAGCAAGTTGTGATCGGTCACCTGTCATCAATGGAGAAGTTAGTATTTCACGGGTGTCTTCTTCTGTGGTCTCTCCATTGGAGACTAAAAGAGTGTTGGTCACAGGCTTGAGATCCTCAATCTTTCCCATTCCTCTAATGGAGGAGGTGAGGAAGGCTTTAGCCTGGTGGCTAGACGACGGGAACCTCTTAATAGGAGTGGAGTTTCACACTCCCCCTCCGGACATGCTTCTGTCATGCATTGACTGAAGGTGGGCGCACACCTGGAGGAGTGGCTGACTGCAGTAGTGTGGGATCGACACAACAGGCACCTTCACATCAACATTCTGGAACTCAAGCCCTCCAAGAGTTTCTGGATCGAGTGAAGGGACACTGTGGTGTTGATGAGTGACAACACCAGAGTAGTGGTATATGTCAATAAGCAGTGATAGCTAGTCTCCCTCCCGCTGCTTCAGTTGACAGTGCAGGTACACGAGTGGGCTGCAGCACACTCGGTAGAGCTGTCAGCCAGATACATTCTGGCCAAGAGGAATGTAGTGGCAGACAAGTTCAGCCACCAGAATCAGGTGGGAGGGACAGAGTAGTCCTTCCACACTGACTCGGTGGAAAGGTTGTTTGACCCCAGGGGGTATCCAGTAGTAGACTTATTTGCCACCTGGCACAAAAGGAAACTGCTGATTTCGTTCTCCGTAGTGCCACAGCATTGAGCAACGACATAGGACACGTTCCAACATCCATGGGACATCCTCAACGCCTACGCTTTTTTCCCATTCTGCCTGATGTGGAAGGTGATCAGCACTAAGAATCTTTAGATGATTCTGGTGGCTCCCTGTATCCTGATCTGTTGGCTTTTCTCTCCGAGGCACCACGAGAGATTTTCCCCGTGGCACTACCTTCTATTGAACCACACATAAAGTGGTACCACTCGGTAGTACGGTCCCTGTGTCTTCACGGCTGGTGGTTATCCACCTTCTCTTGCAAGCGAGAGGCTTTTCTCGCTGAGTATCAACAGATATGGCAGGATACCTCAGACAGTCTTCTGCAGCAGTGTACCAGGAAAAGTGAACCCGTCTACTGCGGTTGGTGCTGTAGACTCTGCAACAGTTTGCGGACTTCCTATTCTTTCAATCTTTCTTCGCTGAGAGAAGCTCCTCTCTGTCTTCAGTTAAAGGCTATAGGTCCACCTTGGCCCTCGTCCTGAAACTGCAAGGAGTAGATATTTCTACTTCCATGAAGATCTCTTTCCTTAGGAGGAGCTTCAAGAGGTCTTGCCCACCCAGGGAACTCAGACCCCCTGAGTAGGATGTGATTCTTGTCTTAAGGAGTTTGACTTGTGAAACTTACAAGCCTCAATGAGAGTAGTCAGACAGGGATCTAACCCTAAAGAACATCTTTTTTGCTGGCCCTGGCAACTGTGAAGAGAGTAGGTGAACTACATGGTCTCTCTTATAATGTCAGTCACTCGAGGGGATGGGAATCTATTACTCTCTATTTCGTCCTGGATTTTGTAGCCAAGACTCAGAATCCATCTGTCCCTTTATGATCCCCTCCCTAGAGAACTTCTGTGGTAATGATCCAGACGAGATGCTACTTTGTCCCGTTACAGTGTTACAGCGCTATCCGAAGAGAATTCGGCATCTCTGGCCTGAGTGTCGAAACCTCTTCGTTAGCACTGGGATGACCAAGAAAGAAGTGTCCAAGAACACTATTTCTCTTTGGCTTCGTGAGGTGATCAGGAAAGCATACTCCTCTGAAAGGAGAGACAACACTGATACCTTTCATCTGAGTGCCCATGAAGTCAGAGATATTGGTCCTACCCATGCATTCCTCAAGAACCTTTTGCTTCTGCAGGTATTGAAGGCTGGGGTTTGGGCCAACCAGACCATCTTCACTTCCTTCTACCTTTGGGATATAGCCCATAGGTCCTTGGATACCTTTTCCTTGGGACCCATGGTGGCTACTCAACAAGTTTTGTAGCTTACCCAGCTTCTCTAACTAGACAAGATTGCATTTCACCTTGTGTAACCGTGTGAATGTAGTAGTGAATGAGAGAGTGACTGGCTTCTCTTCCCCCTTTCATTCTTCTCCCTGTGGGCAGAGAGTCATGGTCGTCACACGCTGGAATGGGTGGCTGATGCAGGTAAGCTATATTACAGAGCTCTATTCTATACCCTTTTATTAGCATATAGAAGCTTACATCCGTCCCATCCCCAACAAATGGTCCAGAGGTCTGGCCATTGGTCGCACAGTTCCCTTACCCCGACCAATTGGACATAGGCCAGGTTCCCCTCTTCGCTCTTACGACAGGGAGGGAAGTGTGGTTGGGCGAACACCAGTATGTTCACATGACTCTATCAGATTCCTCCCTCTAATCATTGAGTCTTCCTAATGTAAAGGACCGAAGGTTTGTATAGTGTGTAGGAACAAATCCCATTTTTTTTTACTATAGTTAGGAAAGATACAATTTACTTTTAAAATATTGTGATGTTAGGAAGGTTGCTCTATTCATCTAATGTCTGCATATCACCTGCGTATCTGAGGTACTTCTGAAGCAAATAGTGATAAAGATGAAGGCTTCGTCAGTACATCCTTACCAATGCAGTTGGATACTGATAATGCACTGCAAAGTTTAAGTAATTTTGAGTTAAAGGGAAACTTCATTCTTATCTTATGTTGTTATCATGAATTATCTGCAGTGTATACGGACATTATGTATTAATGCGAGGTTTTTTGTAATTCACAAGTCGCATTGTACCAAGGTATATTTTATTTAGCAAGACGAAATGCACGTCATTAGATGGGTCTATTTGACTGACATCCTTGTCGTGGAATCACAAGCAAAAAAACAAAAGCAACAACAAGAACTCCCCCCATTTACTTTATCGAACACAGCTGACAAATAGTTCCCCCAGCCACACATTCCCCTTTATGTTACTAATTATGTGTAGGACAATTGATTCTGTGAGACAGAACACCCAAAACACAAACACATGTACTCACCAGGAAACCTGACACAATCAGTGCAAGAAGCTGTGTTGTCCACTGGATGAGGTCGCTGAGACACCAATAACTACCATAAATCAATACACAGACAAACAAACAAGGACTACAACCATACAACAACTCAACAACAACACAACAAAAGACCACTGTACAAACAATCACTAATAACATAAAAAAACAACAACATGACAATTCAACACAACCACCCACAACAACACCAAGAAACCACAACTCACCAACAACAAGACTCAACAACTCACAACTCATCTACGACACTACACCACTCACAAGCTTAACAACCCTCCAACACACTAGCACAAAAACTTCAACACAGGCACAACAACTGTAAGCATACAACACCAACAACTCAAACAACAACTTCAAACACACACAATACAACTGACCAACCAATGCTATCTTCCAAGACTGCTGTCGACTACACTGTAGAGTACAGACACTGATCCTAGACTGACTTACATGGAAACTGCACCAGCAGACAACCCAGAACTCACCAACAAGAAATTCAATCGCTAACCATCCATCCACCAATTATGCTCTCTCTCTCTCTCTCTCTCTCTTTTGGAAAACCACAAACACACATATACATACTACACGATCTTAACAGCGATACCAACCACGAAACTCTCTCTCTCTCTCTCTCTCTCTCACACACACACACACACACACACACACACACAACCCTCGAAGACATTGTCAGATTCAACAAACAGATAATTCCTCCATACCTGAGTACGGTTAAGTCTGTCATGATTGAAAAGGTATCTCAAGATATCAAGATAGAGGACTTGACATCTGTCACACAGTAAGTGAATGGTTGGTAGGGTCCTTTCTGTGGAATGGCGGACTAAAGGTCGTTATTTTTGGCAAGACATGATTTAAAATAGGTAATACGAATGGACAGCATTATCTTGAAGGCTGTCGTAGGAAAGCTTTGATGTTGATAGCCTATCTTCCAGTTGCTTTTGCCTAAAGTAAAGAGAAATGGCAATCCACTGCTCTAACACTCAAGCAACAGCTTCATGCAGCGAAAACCACCTTGAAGTGAAATACGAAGTAATTTGTGTGGTTTCAAATTAGAAAATGTTTGAAATTCTTTAAACTCGTGAATCCTTTATACACTGTGAGAGAAATAGGTGTAGATGTCTCCAATTAAGTCTTCACAAAACCGAGGAAGAGTTTTTGGCGGTTGTGATGCACATAACCGAGCTGAATGGCAAATACATCTTGGTACAGTTATACCAGGTTGCAGCATTTCTAAGTGTACTGGTCGCTGAATTATTAACCCCCATTATATTGCTCAGACCATCTGCAGTAAATCTTACTAAATTTGCAATGAGGATTTGGTGTTCATTAAAAAGTGTAACTAAAAGATTATATAGATGGTGCCCCGTTGATCCCTCATCTTCACTGTTGGCTGGGGTTATATATGTTTAGTAGCTCAAGTAATCATGTCTCTATGGATCCTATAGTCTTATCAAAGTGTTTAACTATTACTGCACAAGTCTTTTCTGTGCCAACATCTGTAGTCTCATGTATAATAAAGGAAAATTTACTGATTTCCAAAGCTGTTACAATCATTTCCTGTGATATCTTTCCAATTTCCTTAATTGCTCATGTGGGCTTCACTCTTTTTAAAGACATTTTCTGGGCTATTGCAGAGTCTGGGAATACATGTTTGATTAACTCAGTTAAATGGTCACATGAATTGAAAGCAATGTTGTGTTCTGGTAAGAATATAGCCAGTTTGATTTCAGCCGTGATAACTTTGTCATTAATGTCTTCTTGTCTGTTCTCCTGTTCATTTTCTTGCTCGGCTTCTAGTTGTATTGTGTTCCTTAGACGGCAATTAGTTAACTTATGGCGTTTAATTGCAGCAGTGTTAATGTTGAACTCATTCTTGCAAATCTGACAATATGGCCGTTCCCTGTTGCCTTCTGTCTGCCATCGTCAGCCATCCCTGGAACTAAATGTTCTCTTTGGTGGCATGTCTCTATAAATCTAGTAAAAATTATATGGAAACATTAATTCACGCCCTTGAAACTCGCAAGTCAGTACAAATTCCCGTATAATATTCATAGAGAGAGAGAGAGAGAGAGAGAGAGAGAGAGAGAGAGAGAGAGAGAGAGACGAGAGCGAGAGAGAGAGGAAGAGGAGGGAGAGGAGAGAGGAGAGAGAGAGAGGTTTTATACTTTTAAAAAGATGCCAAAAAAACATTACACTGAGCATAGGAGTTAATATGTGGGCATATAGAAGATATAATAACCCAATACCCTACTTCCATAGAAGAGAGACATATAGGCCTACCCCTATGCTCGTTACAGCAGGTTTGCGAGACGAGAAGCTGTAAGAGCCTTCAAAGAAGAGGTGCAAGTTTTAAAGACCATAAAGGCTATGTGCCCTCAACAATGAACAACTTAAAAAAGAAAACAATGGATTTAAAAAATATGCGTATGTTCAATTAAAATTTATATGTTGACAACACAAAAATAAAATTTATTCATACGTCAAACTGCACTTTAACTTATGTTTTGACAGTGGCGAGCATAGAAATAGTGAAATTCTCCGCGACTCTTGCTAATGTCATATGATATGATACATTTAGGGATAAGTGCAAGAATGTATGTAATAAAACATGGCATTTTGATTAGTTTCATGTTTATTTTTAATAGGCAAGCTTACAATTTACAATAATATTGTACTGAATATTGTGAAAAAAATCAGTAATTTGAAAGTGGCGAATTTTTTCTGCATATGTAATGCATCTCATTTCCACTATAAAAGCACTGTTGTGCTCTGTATAATGGGTCAAGGAGGAAAGAACTCCCAAAATTACCATGTCCACTCAGAATGTTGTGCAAATGCAGAATCATCATGTTTCTTATAAACAGATGCCTCATCATTTCGCTGGTTCTACGTGACCAGGCTCCCATGAGAATCTAGATCAAGTCTTGAATCATTATTCTTTCTCATGACCTCAAAAGTCGTGTGTGTAAGCTTGTACGTATGTCACTTTTCCTAAGATCAAATTGAGAACCTTTGTTATCATTCTCTCTCGATCTCCCATCAACTTAAGAATCCTTCAAAGAGCTCATATCTCTAAGTTGAGTCTCGACTTGTAAATAATTAAGACAATGCATCTATCTTTTATACTTTTGAGTTGTTTCAAGAACCTTGAAGAATACCAAATATGAATGGAAGTGAGAAGACAGTCTTAGTCCCCTACTAGCACAGCCATCAGAGAGAGAGAGAGAGAGAGAGAGAGAGAGAGAGAGAGAGATGTGAGGACGAGAGAGGAGAGTGAGGAAGGAGAGAGGAGAGAGAGACGAGAGAGAGAGAGAGAGAGAGAGAGAGAGAGAGAGTTGCGATGTGCCTTGTAGAAAGTTGGTTGAAGCCATAATACATAGACAAAGCAACAAATCTTCGTCTGCACTGAAATGCGTTATCAACTTCCACAGAGTTTTGTTATTCTGCATTTTGGCAAGACTGAGTGAATGCATTGCTGGAATTAGTAATTTTTTGGTTTTGTAGTCAATTGTAACCAAACCTAGAATGCTACTTATATATCTTCATAGCAGAATTATTGCACTTTCTTTTTTAAGTGGTGTATATGTAAACCTATGCAAATAAAGCTTTAGACTAGTTCTGCAGTATATTTTTATTTTGTAATGTTTATGTGAAAGTAACAAATTTTAAAATTACATATTTTTAGTTTATATTAATGTGGAAGTACCCAGAAACATTAGATTTTTTTCACACAAGTTTTGCTCTGCATTATTCCAACATTTGCATTAAGTCTGCAAGTACTTAGTGTACAGTCTCATTGATACTGTATTGTATATAGAAAACATCGATGTGCTGATGGAGATCACATTTCTTTGCCACAGATAACCTGTTTTGTTATGGATGATCTCTGATAATCTGCTAAGGAACGTGTTTTCTTTAGCATCGAGTTAATATTCTTCAACGTCATACTCTAGGTAAGTGATATAAAAGTGAAGTAATTGAAGTTAGAGAGAACGCCCTTAAATTATATGTAGTATTTGATATAAGCTTTGTTGAATCTTTAGTCATACACAAACACATTGTTCAAAAGCCAGTCTGTCAGTTATTCATGATGCACTGACTTAAATTTTCGCCGGTTTTCAACTTGTTACAGAGACTGTTTTAAATGTCAACATACCAAAAAGTACAAATAATGTGATTAGAAATGACACCAGAGTGAGAGTAATATTTTGATTAGTCATTTATCAAACAATGTGTGAAGCATAATATTGCTTTTCACAGATGGGGCCTGGCAAGGCTTAATAACTGATAGTTAAATGGGGCCAGGGTCTGCTGAAACATGGTCTACTGCATCTGAGATTTTGCATAAACTCTTATATCCAGAAAGTCCTTCATTTGTCCATGTCATAAAGTTTCTAGGTATTGGTCTTGGTGCCAGCAACTAATGAGTAGCAAATCAAAACGTTGAGGAAATTGATAAGCCAAAAGGTGTTGTATTGTGTCACTTGATTTCTTGGTGAATTAGATGCTAGTGGAGGCATTCATTTAGATTTTAGTGTTCATTTATGGTTTTTCTCCACGATATAAAAGAACCTGCTTGCTAGTCCCTCTTCTGCTTTGCCCACTTGTGCTATTTCTAGTCAGCTGCTTCTCGTATCTTGTCCACACCATCGAGATATTTTAGATCACAGTCTTTTTTCCACCCACTGAACGGCATGTATCTCCTTTGCTGCGTCATCCTTGAATTGATCCTGCAGAAAAGAGACCTCAAGAAGGATCTTTCCCACCATTATCCCTACATTAAAGGGTCAGTTGCCTGATGCGCCTTCTCCACGGCCTCTTATTAAAGACATCATCTTCCACCAAACCTCTTCCCTACATATCTTCCTTCATTTTATCTCGCCATCTAATTCTCTGTGTCCCTCTCGATATTCTTCCTCCAACAGGCTCTTCCCAAGCCCTCTTCACTCCCTCCCCATCCTCAACACATGCCTGTACTATCTCAATCGTGTCTCTCTTATCACCTCTGTCATCTTCAGTAAGCCTGCCCTTTTTCTTATTTCATCCTTTTCCAAAATCTTAGCCAGTGATATTCCCATAATTCACTGCAGCTTTCTCATCTCTGTTCTCTCAAGGTTTACTTCCTGTTTTCTTCTTAGAGCCCATGTTTCTGATCCATGTATTAACACTTGTCTTGTCACTGTGCTATAGATCTTGACTTTTAGCTTGTTTGGAACTTTCTTATCACATGCTACTCCAGCTACCTCTCTCCACTTCCCAACACAGCTTTTATCCTACTGTCCGTTTCGGCCTCATTATCCTCCCTCTTGGTTTAAAGTAGATCCTAAGTTTGTTCCTGCACATAATACAAACCCTCGGTCCTGTACATAAGGAATTACTTTCAGCATTGGCTGGAAGTCAGTCATTAGAGATTAACAACAAGGTAGTTAGGGAGTAACTGCTTGTTCGCTAGTCGAGAGACCCACCCAACTAGACGTAAACATTCCACTTCAGACATGCTCTTTGCTCTCTCTGTCGTCGAGAATTGTGAGACCTTTCTTTTTTGTATCTTTGTGAATGATTGTTTTGTTGTTTGCTTTTATCATGCAAACCCAAAACTCAGATAAGCCTTGTCGCCCTCTATTCTTGCAATGCATTTGCCATGGAGTGGGGGGCAGAAAGTGTGGTAGTTTCCATTCCAAAGAGGAAGTGGACCTTCATGTCCTCTGCATGAAGAGCTGAGGGCATGAGTGTTCTTTAGATAATACTTATGATGCTTGTATCTCTTGGTTGGCAGAACAGTGTGGGAGATACAAGGGGAGGAAGCCATCTCAGGGAAGTCTTCCAAGGCTTTGTCGGAATGCTACACACCCCCGTTGACTCCGTTGGTGGCTAATCTTTCGTCTTCCTTTTTCCCTCCGCATAATCTTCCCTATCTTGCTGTTTCCCCTTCGGGGGAAATGTCTCCATCTGCTTCTTCATTCGATTCGTCGAAAATAGAAGAGGGTGGGGAGGCATGCCGACCAAGGGCTGTATTCGGGAAGCTTATGTTCGCTTGGGAGGCAATCTTTTTACTCCAAAGGGAACAGGAGTTCCCACCACTAACACAACTTTTGCTCCCTCAGGTGTGTCTGTCTCCACGGTCAGGGATTTGCAACAGGCATGGGTGAAGTTGAATTTGCCTGGCACTCCTTACCAGGGGCTGATGGATCATTTTTATGTCAGCTCCTGTGACTCTTGGTGCAGCTGCTGGGACAATGACGACTTTGTTAATGCCTATGTATGCAGCACTGCCTCACCTTGTGTATACCCAACAAGTTCCCATAGTAACACCTTCTGTGGTCGTGTCGTTTGTGCTGCATACTTCGAGGATGGAACCTTTTCTGTCTCCTCCTCCGGGCTATGCAGTCCTCTCTCTCCCAGACAACTATGATAGACCCCAGACACTGTCCCCACTGGATCTTCCACCCATCTCTGTTCCCATGTCTGTTGCTGTACCTATTCCTCACCGTGCGAGTGCTGCTGTGGCGTCTGTGCCCCCAGTCGCGCACTGGATGGCGGATCTGACTGCCGTTCTGAGGAAGTTGATGAAGAAGAAGAAGTCAAAGAAGAAGTGAAAGGTGTCATTGTCTTCCTCCTTGTCTTTGTTGTTGTCGTCTGCTGCCTCCTCCACTTCTTCTGAGGCTCCCCTGCTGAAGAAAAAGAAGAAGGCTATCTCCCCCCTCCCGCCATGAAGTCGCATTCCGTGGCTTCTAAGGGTCTGTCTAGCCGTTCTGGTGAGACATGATGTGGTTCCTCCACTGGTCCTCCCATTGCTTCGGGAGCGGGAACCGCCTCACCGCCCCTATGAATGCACAGGTGGGGGGGCGGGGGGGACCACAAAAGTTCATGCTTCGGTTTGTTCTTCTGCACCTAGTCCAAGAGGTTCTGCCTCTAGGACCGGGACCGTCCCGGGTTCTTATCCTTGAGTTTCCCCGAGTGAACTCTCATCAACAGATGAGCGTGTAGCTAGAGTCAGTGACACTGAGTCCACTCACCGTCATGACTCTGGCATGATGCGGAGGAAGGGGTAAGTCGTCCAGGTGACTTACGCCTTTCTGACGATCGCTCGCATACCTATCACTCGGCTCCCAGAGGTGACGTAATGGTCTCACTGGACTGTGCACACGTCGAGACTGGTAGGAAGTCCCTCATTCTGTCCTCTCGAGAGGTTTTGGCCTCTTCAAAGACTGTGATGCGTCATAGGGACGGTACCCTCTCTCGTCACGCTAGTGAACACTATTCTTCACCTGATCGACAGTCATGAGTACAGTCCAGGCATCGAGTAGCGCTTCCTCTGATGTGAGAGAGCGTCGCTACTGTCCTCGGAGGAGTGCTTCTCCACAGGGAGAACACTCCTCTAGATCCGAGAGCCGATCATCACCGTGGGTTGGTGATCGTTCACGTCCCGCTCCATCTGCTACTTCTGCTAGCAGACCGAGGGGAGCATCGGATCTTCCTCACCTGTCTCTTCAACTTCCTCGGGATACACCAGGAGGAGTGACGCAACCAGGGGGAACTGTGGTGAGTGTTCTCACAGTTCGGCCACGCGAGTGTACGTTCCCCGTTCAGTCTTAGGACCCGAGATGTCGTATGCTTAAGTGGTTCGAGAAGATCATGGGGTGTCTGTCGAGGCTCTTCCCTCTGAAAAAAGAGAATCGATGCAGGGACTTGCCCTGGAAGGACTTGAAGGTCCTTCCCCTCAGGACAGTCACTCCCAAGATTCAGAGGTCTTTTGCGGAGGTCATTGCACTGACTCATCAACGCAATGACCTTGGGGAAGATCGATGGTAGCTCCCTCTGACCGCCCTTCACAGTTAAGAGTCTTTCTGGGGTCCTAAGATGGAACCCAGAGCTTCTGTGGGGTTACCTTGGTCTTCCTTTTCTGAAGATGTGTTAGGCCAGGTGAACAATCTTGTCACGGGGCAAGAGAGTTCACTTAGGGCCAACAGATCAGACAAGCTGCTTCCCCCTCCTCTGCCTTGACAGAGGCGATTTTACTTGCCCTTGGAGAACCCTTTGCCAACCAAACAGATTAACACAGAGCTAGTACGGCTAACTCCTGGCTTGCCTCATGCTGCGCGAACCAAAGGTTCTCTGACAGAAGGTGCTACAGATTCAAGTAGAATCACCTCTGTTGAGGTAGAGGAGGAGGAAGCAGCTTGGCTGATCAGTTGGCCCTAAGTAAACTCTCTTGCCCCGAGACAAGATTGTTCACCTGGCCTAACACACCTTCGTAGGCTAACGCTATGGCAGCTATCCAGGCCATCTCCTGGCTGGATCTGTGGTCCCTCACAGTATCCAAAGTCACTGCTTCTTTGGGACAAATAGCTCCCAGAAAAGACTCAGCTTTCGGGAGACTGTCAGTCTGGTGGTAGGGCTATTTCCTACCTGGCCCACCAGACTGCAAACCTGTGGCCCAACCTTGTTCTTAGGAGGAGGGATGCTGTCCTAAATCGTATAACCAGGTCAGTGTCCCCAGAGTCAGCATTGGGTCTTAGGAATGGACCGTTGCTGGGTTCCTCCTCTCTTTCCTAGGGAGATGGTGGATGCTGCAGTACACACGCGTAGAGCTGAAGAAAGTGATCGTCTTGTCTACCAGGCAGTTACCAAGACATCCGGGCCGTCTCGTGGAACTGCAGCTAGGCCTCAGAGTCAGACTAGCTTTTCCTCCGCCCCCAAGAAGACTCCTCCTTTTAGAGGGGTCTGAGGAAAGGCACAGCCTGACTCCTTCGCTCTGAAAGGGAGTCATCAGCCCCCCTCTCAGCACCCCTTCTCTCGCCGGAAGGAAGGTAAGCGAAAGAGTAAGAAGGGGAAATGCTAGGGACAGGGTTCCCCCTCTGCTGTTGCCATCGTTTGGGGGGTGGGTTTACCTGGTGAGCCATTGGGCAACATGGGAGCGCTACAGAGCCGAGACCTGGGTTGTAGATGTCCTTTTGGAGGGATATCTTCTTCCCTTCAAGGTGAGCCCACCCCTCACTGACCATCCGGTCCAACTTCAGACATACATCCCTGGTTCTGCCAAGGATCTGGCACTGAAAGAAGAAGTGCTATCAATGCTGAGTAAGATAGCTGGGGAAGTCATTCAAGATCTGTCACCAGGGTTCTACAACCGACTTTTTAGGTGGAGAAGGCTACGGGGGCGGAGACTAGTGACAGATCTCTCTCCCCTGAACTGTTTTGTTCGCCAGACTTGGTTTAAGATGGTGACGGCATCATGTTCTGTGCTCTCCCCTATCAGGGAGAATGACTTCATGCTTTCGTTGGACCTGAAGGATGCGTATTTTTAGATCCCCATCCATCAGTCCTCCAAGAAGTACTTTCGTTTTATCCTAGAGGGGACGGTGTTCCAATTCAGGGCACTGTTTTGGACTTTCGACCACCCCTCAGGTGTTCACCCGAGTGTTCACCTTGGTGTCAGCTTAGGCCCACTCAGTCAGGATACGCCTCTTGAGGTATCTCGACGACTGGCTAGTCCTGGCAAGCTTGCTCTCTCATTTGCTACAGGACAGGGATCGACTTCTTGATTTTTGTTACTATCTAGGGATCGTGATAAATTTGGAAAAGTCAAAGCTCATTCCCAAGCAGAGGATAAAGTACCTGGGCATACTGAATGACGCAGTAGCAGTCTTCCCCGCAGACTCAAGGATCAGCAAGTTCAGGAAGGCAGCTTAACTGTTTGTCTCGATAGGAACAGCCAACTCAGCTTTGGCAAGTCATGATCGATCACCTGTCGTCACTAGAGAAGTTAGTCCCTCACCAGCGTCTTCACCTGGGGTCTCTGCAGTGGAGACTAAAGGAGTATTGGTCACAGGCTCAAGATCCTCAATCCTTCCTCATTCCTCTAACGGAGGAAGTAAGGAAGGATTTAGCCTGGTGGGTAGATGATAGGAACCTCTTACTAGGAGTGGAGTTGCAGACTCCCCCTTCAGACATCCTTCTGTTCTCAGATGCATTGAATGAGGGTTTAGGCGCACACCTGGAGGAGTTGCTGACTGCAGGGGTGTGGAATCGACACGACAAGCACCTTCATATCAACTTTCTGGAACTCAAAGCGTCTTTCTTAGCTCCCCAAGAGTTCCGGGATAGAGTGATGGGACACTCCATTGTGTTGATGAGCGACAGTACCATAGTGGTGGCATATGTCAACAAACAAGTAGGCTTAGTGTCTCTTCTGTTGCATCAGTTGACAGTGCAGGTGCATAAGTGGGCTGCAGCGCACTCGGTATAGCTGTCAGCCAGATACATTCCAGGCAAGAGGAATGAAGTGGCAGACAAGCTCAGCCGTCAGAATCAGGTGATAAGGACCAAATGGTTTCTACACCCAGACGTGGCAGAAAGGCTGTTCGACCTGTGGGGTTGTCCAGTGGTGGACCTGTTCACCACTTGGCACAACAGAAAACTTCCAGGTTTCTTCTCCATCGTGCCAGACCCATGGGCAGCTGCAGAGGACATGATCCAACATCCGTGGGACAACCTCGAAGTGGTGGTCACCAGCAATCCTCGGATGATCCTGGTAGCTCATATCCCAATCTGTTGGCTCTTCTCTCTGAGGCACCTCGAGAGATTCCCCTATGGCACAAACTTCTGTGTTAACCGCACGTAGAACGGTACCACTTAGCAGAACAGTCCCTATGTCTTCATGGCTGGTGGTTATCCACCATCTCTTGTGAGCGAGAGGATTTCCTTGCCTAGCAGCAACAGAGATGGCGGGATACGGCAGACAGTCCTCTGCAGAATTGTACCAGGGAACAAGTGGTCCGTCTTCTGTGGTTGGTGTCGTGGACGGGGTCTCTCTCCGCTCAAAGCCACTCTTCAACAGATCGTGGATTTCCTAGTCTTTCTTCGCTGAGAGAAGTTCCTCTCTGTCTCTGCAGTTAAGGGCTACATGTCTGCCTTGGCCTTGGTCCTGAAACTGTAATGAGTTCATTCTTCCTCTTCTATGGAAATATCTCTTCTTATGAGGACCTTCGAGAGGTCTTGCCCACCCAGAGATCTCAGGCCCCCTGAGTGGGATGTGACTCTTGTCTTAAGGAGCTTGACTCGTGAACCCTAAGAGCCTCTTCGAGAGTCGTCAGACAGGGATCTGATCCTTAAGACCATCTTTTTGCTGACCCTGGTATTGACGAAGTGAGAAAGTGAGCTTCATGGCCTCTCTTACAATATTAAACACTCAAGGGGATGGGGATCTCTTACACTCGATTTCGTCCCAGATTTTGTAGTGAAGACTCAGAATCCTTCGGTCCCTGATGATAGATTCAAGTCCTTTATGATCTCCTCCCTAGAGGACTTTGTGGTAATGACCCAGACGAGATGCTACTTTGTCCGATTAGAGTGCTACGGCGCTATCTGAAGAGAACTTAGCATCTCTGGCCTAAGTGTTGACTCCTCTTTGTTAGCACCAGGTTGACCAAGAAAGAGGTGTCCAAAAACACTATCTCTTTTTGGCTTCATGAGGTGATCAGGAAAGCGTACTCTTCCGAAGGTAGGTTCGACACTGGTACCTTTCGTCTGAGAGCCCATGCAAGAACCTGTTGGTTCCACAGGTACTAAAAGGAGGGGTTTCATCCAACCAGACCACATTCACCTCCTTCTACCTTCAGGATATTGCTCATAGGTCGTGGATACCTTTTCCTTGGGACCTGTGGTGGCTGCTCAACAAGTTGTGTTACTTACCCTGCTCCTCTAACTGCACAAAGTTACATCTTGCCTTGTGTAACCATATGAATGGGCGTGAATGAGAGTGTGACTGGCTTCTCTTCAGACAGAAAGCTGCGGTCGTCACATGCTGGAAAGGGTGGTTGATGCAAGTAAGCTATATTTCTAAGCTCCATTCTTTCCCTTTGATTAGGGTATAGAAGCAAATATCCATCTCTTCCCTAACAAACAAGGGGGGAAGAGGACATTGACATAAGACAAACCTGATACTTGTATATTTATCTTCTTGCTTCCAACTATAAGTTCTTGTTTGCTACTCTTAAGAAGCTACGCTTGTCTCCCTCTTATGAATTGGTCCAGAGGTCTGGCCACTGGTCTCACAGTTCTCATACTTTGATCATTGGACAGAGGCAAGCTTCCCCCCCTCCCCCTCCCTTGGTCTTATGACTTGTTTGGGAATCTTGGTTGGGCGAACACCAGTCTGTTCACAAGACTCTATCAGATTCCTCCCACCAATCAGTGATTCTTCCTTATGTAAAGGACCGATGGGTTGTATTATATGTATGAACAAATCACAAATTTTAAAAGTAAATTGTAATTTTCCTAGCTATACAAACCTGAGGTCCTTTCACATTTATGTCCTCCTCATGCTACCCCTTAATCTGTTCTTGGGCCTAAAGCAAAGTGGAATGTTTACATCTGAAAATCTACAGTAGCGCTAGTGTTGGTTACGGTGTAGCTGGAATGGCCCACCCACTACTTGGGCTTTTATAGGGAACAACCTGGCAGAACTTCAATTTGTATTCTACTGGCTCCCGGTGCACATCGGTGGATTTAGGTAGCCTTCTTCAGTGTATTGTGTTGATGAGTTCAGAGTTCTTGGTAAAGTTCTCTGTTTCGTTTTGTGATAGCACATTCTTTCAAATATGTCTGATTCTAGAACTAGTGTTTGGATTTATGCAGATGATTTTAAGACCAGGTTATCTAATCTTTTTATGATCCACATACCAGATGTAGTAAATATAAAGGTCAAGAGTGCAAGAAAGAAATCACTTGTGCTGAATGTTGTGAATGGGAGGACAAACAATGGTAAATTTTTAGGTCCCATCAGGACAAGATGGATAAGAACAGAAAGAGGAAAGCAGCTGCTAGGGCAGAAATCAAATCTAGTTTAGATGATGTTCAGGCTACTGAATTAGTAGAAGATAGCATGATTGTTTTGCCTGTAATTCCTGTTGCTTCTTCAATCCTTTCTCCTCCTGCTCCTGTGCCATTAACTCCTATTCCAGGTTCGCTTGCTCCCGATCCCAACACCATTGCAGCTTCGAATCAGAATTTGATAAGGAGTTTGAATTTTTAGCAAGTTTGATGATGGAACTTGGTGCTTCTGTTAAAGCCTTTATGGAAAAAAGCAGTCAGTTTAGTGTTGGTGAAGTGCACAGTGATTGTGTAGAGGAGGTGGCTGTCTGGCCCACCGGTGCTCCTAGACGAACATCACCATCCCACTCCCCCACACCGGGGAGAAGACATACCAGAGGTCTAATGCCGGGCGCACATTAAGACGCAGGTGACACAGGCAACGCAGCACCGAGCTTGGCAGAAAACTGCATTTCACTATTTTAAATGGAAGCATGCACATTGTCAAGCACGACAGCACAGCGCAGGGGTAGACCTGCTACTGCCTGCGTCATGCAGTGTTTGAAACAGTTTTCTTCGCATATGCAGCACAGGAAGTATCTCGCTCAGTAATCCACATGATACCATCCTCTGACTTACAATGAGAGCGTACGGACATTTGATGGTAATAGTAGTTCGGTCGAAGAAGGGAACCCACAACTCAGCACTGCTTCACGTTAAAATCCCGGACTCGACGACGAATTAGATGATGCGGTGAAAATATTGTTGACCCTACAGCTCATGCAAGAGTAGTAAAGAAAAATAGAATGATGTTACTGCTGTGCTCAAGGAATCGATCTTAATAAATCATGAAGAGAGAGTTAAACAGAGAGCACTTAATAGGAAAAAAATTGAGGTAAAATTGGGACAGGAAGCAAGAGATCCCTTTTATCATTTATTCATGACCATGTACACAACGACAACAAAAATGCCACCAGCCTTACAGCACAAGATAAAATGGGATGTATATCGCATAGTTTCAGACGCTGAAAATCAAAAGAGCATACTCTACTTTTGACGAGGTAGTTAGGAGTACTTTCTGAGTAAGAGCTTACAAGGTTAGGGGCATTGGTCTGTCCCTTGCATTCTGGAAGAACCTGTCATTTCCACAAGTACTAAGGGTGGGAGTGTGTTCCATGAAAAACTACATTCACATCCTTCTACCTTCGGGACATTGCCCATGGGTTTATGGACATTTTTTTCCTTGGGTCCTCTGATGGCCGGTCAACAAGTTGTGTAACTCACCCAGCTTCCCTAGAGAGACAGGTAGCATCTCGCCTAAGTTGTTCAGTCACAAAGAGAGAGTGTGAGTGAGTGACTGGCCTCCTTCTCTTCCCTTTATTTTTCATACCCTTCCTCGCCTGTAGGGCAGAGGGAAGGTTGGTGTGTGATGCAGGTGAGCTATATAATTGAGTACTGTACCCTGTCTATAATCAAGAAGTCTGTAGGTTAGTAGGTTGGCCATACCCTCTCTCTAGCAAAGGGGGAGTGGAGCTGACAATTAAATAAAACCCATTGGTGTTATTATTCTTTTATTGTCTCTGACACGAGGGGTTCATCCAAACCCTTTTTAATAAATGATGCTATACATGCCCATTAATTCACAAGGCCCAGAAGTCTGGCAGTTGAACATCACATAAGCTCAACAGGTCAGAGGCACAGGACTCCTTCCTCTGCTCTACATGACAAGGAAGTTGGCCCAGGTGAATTGAGGTACCAGTCAGTTCAGAGATTTACTCAGAATCCTTCCACCAATAAGTAATTCTTCTTATGTAAAGAACGAAGGATTATATTTGTTTAGGAACAGACTACAAATATTTTAAGAAATTTGTACTTTCCTGAACATGCAAACCTTCAGGTCTTTACATAAATTGCCCACCTCAAGCCACCCCTCATTCTGTTACCTGAGCCAAAAGGTTAAAGTGAAGCATAAAGGTGGGGTGGGCTGGACTCCAACCCTACCGTTGATAGTTAACCACTTTATTTAAAATCAAACGGCTGTTTTCCCAGCTTGCACTGCAATTATATCCATATGAAAAGACCTTCTGGTTTGTATATTAGGAAAAATACACATTACTTAAAAAAATTTGTAGTTATTCCACCTTTGCAGCATTGAAAACCAAAAGGGCTTTTTACTGTATTCATTTTTATTTTTATGTATAAATTCATGTAGATTTTGGTAGGGCTGGAGTTAAATGTGAATATAATGCCATGTCGCAAGCCATGCATATGCAGATACACTAATCGAGGAAATGCTATAATATGTAATTTTCATTGGTATGCAAACATAAACCTTATATCATATCTCCCATCACAGCCACCCCTCTTTGTTCATTACCTTACTCACTCTTCTTAACAACCAGTTAATCCATTTCCAACATGCACTGAAAGATACTCCTTCATAAAAAGCTCTGGTTCGAAAAGCTCTGAAAAAATGTCATATTTGAAGAAATGTAACAGCACATACCTTCCAAGACTGTCATCAGTGTTGCCGGTCATAATTGCTACTCTTGTATTGTATCCACAATAACAATCAGTGGAACTAATTTGAAAACTTTCATCTCTTCTAATTACTACTCAATTGGCCCTTACTATTTTTTTATTATTATTATCTACCGCATCTGTGGATAATATGATGTTATGTATAGCTGGATTACATATAATTAAGCATTTGCTGTGTACTGTACCCTTCCTGCTGTTACCCCACAAAACTCTTATGCTGGTCTCTTGCATTTTCTATTCTTGGCTTTTGATTTGTTAATAAGATATGTTCATAAGTAATTTGTATTGTAATGTCAAGCTAAGAAGGTTTACAGATATGAGGTGGTGGGCATCAATATTAACTGTCAATCTATTGTTGTATTGTTGCATCAGGAATGTTTCGATGCTGTGTCTGGACAACGTTTGGTAGGATTGTATTCATGTTTGGATAGAACTATCAAATGCACGCTTTGTTAATCGCCCTGAGACCTTTATGGGAACCTGAATTTAATTTGATTTATTATTTTGCTGCTTCAGTTCTGGCATTATGTTTCCTAACTCTGTGTTGCATTGTTTGATTTCAGATTCTCCCTCAGAAGATCCTTCCTTCCTTCGACAGTTTTGATTAGCATCAGGACTTTGGGAATGCATGTTGTTTATTCGTACTACATGGAACATTACCAATAGCAACTCTTAAAGTGTAAGAGACAACAGTGAATTATTGTACGTATATTTAACAAATTTAAACAAGTAAAATTTGTTTTGAATATTAGATTCATACATCAGCAGTGACATCGGGTTGTAGTCCTTCAAGATATTGTACTTAATTTTTAACAGATTTATTCGGTAATTATTTGTAAACAATTGTATGCTAAGAGTTGTGAATTGAACACATTGTCATTACAGAACAGGACAGGAAAAAAGGCTAAAATGAATACAGGACATTCTTTAGAATTTCCTTTGAAAAGTGAAACTGAAGGTGCATTATCACTACCTTCCATAAATCAAGAAAACAGCAACTTGGCTGCCTTTAGTGGAACCAGTGATGAAGACTTTTTGTCTCTGGATCCATTGATGGACATCAAAATAGAACCAGAGGAATTCTGTGAGTCTAATGAAGATGATGAATATTCATATGAAATTAATTCAACAGTGAATGAAAAACATCCACAAACTTGCAAAAAGGAAGTAAAACAAGAAAGAAGAAATAGTCTCAATGGAGAGAAGCCTTTCAGATCAACTGACTGTGGGAAAGCATTTTATAAGAAAATTAATCTTACAAATGATATTACAAATCCTACCAGAGAGAAATTCATGTGCAATGATTGTGGGAAAAAATTTTCCCAGAAACAAAATCTTCAACTTCATATGAGAAGCCATACTGGAGAGAAGCCGTTCATGTGCAACGAATGTGGGAAAGCATTTTCCCAGAAATCAAATCTTACAAGTCATATGAGAATCCACACTGGAGAGAATCCATTTATATGCAACGAGTGTGGGAAAGCATTTTCCCAGAAAATAAATCTTATAGTTCATATGAGATTGCATACTGGAGAGAAGCCATTCATGTGCAAAGAATGTGGGAAATCATTTTCCCAGAAATCAAGTCTTACACATCATATGAGATTTCATACTGGAGAGAAACCATTTATGTGCAAAGAATGTGGGAAATCATTTTCCCAGAAATCAAGTCTTACACATCATATGAGATTTCATACTGGAGAGAAGCCATATATATGCAACGAATGTGGGAAAGCATTTCCCCAAAAATCAAATCTTATAGTTCATAAGAGATTGCATACTGGGGAGAAGCCATTCATGTGCAAAGAATGTGGGAAAGCATTTTCCCAGAAACCAGATCTTACACTTCATATGAGATTGCATACTGGAGAAAAGCCATATATGTGCAACGAATGTGGGAAATCATTTTCCCGTGAAGCAAATCTTACAAGACATATGAGAATCCATATGGGAGAAAAGCTATTCATATGTAAGGAATGTGGGAAAGCATTTTCCCAGAAATCATATCTTACAATTCATATGAGAATCCACACTGGAGAGAAACCATTCATATGCAAGGAATGTGGGAAAGCATTTTCCCAGAAATCAAATCTTACAAGTCATATGAGAATCCACACTGGAGAGAATCCATTTACATGCAACGAGTGTGGGAAAGCATTTTCCCAGAAACCAAGTCTTACACTTCATATGAGAATCCACACTGGAGAGAAGCCATATATGTGCAATGATTGTGGGAAAGCATTTTCCCACAAAGGGAGTCTTACACGTCATATGAGGTTGCATACTGGATAGGAAAAAGAAACAACATGATAAAATAAACCAGTTAAGGCAGAGATCTCTCAAATGACCAATTATATGAGAGATCAAAATCACTCACAAAATCTGCTCAAGAAAATAAGGTATATAACGAAAAAATACAGAATAGGGGATGAACAAATGAGTGGAAAACTGGCAGAACACCAAGCCAACATAAAGGCCCTAGCTTCACAAATAGGAAACAAACAACAGAAGATAAAAGTAAAACAGATAAATAGGCAGTTTGGTGAAAATGACGAAAGAAACAGTTGAGGTACGAACACCTCCGAGCAAGGAAGACCTAGAGAGATTTCGGAAGCCACTATTTGAAGACCCTAGACAACACCAAGAGAATTCATGGATTGACACCATTAGGCAGAAGAACAGCCGGAAACAGCAAATGCCACCAGTAAGGTTCACCATCGAAAAAGTAACAAAGAAAATAAAAGAATATAATAATTTCAAGATAACAGTAATAGCAAGACCCCAATTTCTGGCTAAAAAGATCACAGCACTACGTCACACTTATGCACAAGCCTTCTCAAGAGTGGCTGAAGCAAGAAATACCAACTTTCTCCTTAAAAGCTCAGAGACTGAGCTCCCAAACAAATATAGGCCCATCTGCTGCTTTCCAACACCCTACAAATGGCTCACAGGAGTCTTAGCAGCTAATAAACAAAATAATATTAGAAGATTGTAAGAAAAGACAAAGGAATCTTAATATGGCTTGGATAGATTACAAGAAGGCATTTGACACCGTGCCGTGCACCTGGATATTTAAATATATGGAATTAGACAACATCAATGAGGAAATAAGATCTTTCTTGGCAGCAGAGATGAGTAAGGGGAAGACCACTCTCTGTCTAAAACACTCTGAGGGCCAGATAGTAATTCCAGACATTAAGATCCAAAGAGGAATATTCCAGGGTGACAGCCTCTCACCACTTCTATTCTGCTTGACCATAGATCTGCTTAGTAAAATCTTGAACAACATTAACACTGGCTATGACCTAAGTAAAAGCAGAAGCCGAAAAGAGAATAAAAGAGTGAACCACCTGCTCTTCATGGATGACCTGAAGTTGTTTGCAGACTCAGAAGAAAAATTGGAAGAACAAGTTAGGACAGTCCACCAATTTTCAAATGACACCTGCATGGAATTTGGGTTGGACAAGAGTGCCACGAGTACAATAAAGAGAGGGAAGAGAGTAACATCAGAAGGTATAAAGGTAGAGGAAGGCATATCTGTTGAAGACCAGGCAGAGGAGTACTTGGGAATAGAAGAAAACACTGGTATAGAACGCAAGAAAGTGAGAGAAAAGATAAAGAAAGAATACATCAGCCACTGTCATAAACCAGCTGGCAATACCATTGGTGACATATGGTTTTGGCATTGTAGACTGGCCACAAGGTGAGTTAGACAGGATGGATATTAGAAGATTCTCACCCTACATTAAGTCACATACAGACACCAGTGTATGGACATAATATACCTCCCTCACAGAGAAGGTGGATTAGGCCTGGCTGAGATCAACCAGGCCTACATAGCAGCAATAATAAGTCAAGGGTAGTACTTAAAAAGCTCTGAGGATGAAAACATAAAAAAGTTGCCCAACACCATAATGGAGCCGTGAGCCAACTAACATCAGTAGCAAAATAGGCTAAGAACTCCAGCAAAAAATGATAGCCAGGAAGACCAAGCAGAAATACAGTCCCAGAGAGGAGAAACTTAGAATGTAAAGGTGGAAAGACCATGGAAGGGCAGAAAGATTTCAAGACGAACTGGAAAAAAGTTACATAGACAAAGAAGAGTCACTCAGATGGATAAGAAATGGAGATCTAGGTTATGATGGAGAAAGACTGATAATAGGAGCAAACCCTGTCAAACCCTGCTTGCAGATGGTCACTACACAGCCCGCCACAACAAGATCGGTAAATATATACATTGGAAAATATGTAAAGAATACAGAACTGAAGTGAAAGAAAGAGTGTGGGAGCATGAACCACATCCAATCACCTCCAACAGGAAGATATATAGAAGGAGGTGCTATAAGACCTGCTATTGTCATCTGGAACAATGAGGAATAAACAGCAAAGATTATAAATGTGACAGTACCCAGTGACTTTGGCCTCAATAGAGCTTAAAGGCATAAAATAACAAAATACCAAGACCTGAAGAATTACCTGAAAAGCACATGGGAACTGATGGAAATATATAAAACAATACCTTTGGTGGAAGGAGCAACAGGACTTATAAAGAAAAACCGGAGAAAATATCTTCAGGTTATACGAAATTCCCCAGTATAAATGAGGTGCAGATTGCTGCTCTCAAAGCAATGGCAAACACCTTGAAACGAGCCCTTGGATATAAGGCTAGTGGAATATGAAGGTGCAATCATAGACCCCAGGCTGGAGCCCATTGCACCCCTGATATAAATTGAAAATTAAGAATAACATAAGCCAGAGAGAAACCACATTGTTGCTCTACATGTCAAAAAAGTTTTTCCCAACCAAGTCCTCTTAAAAGACACGAGAATTCACACCAGACAGAAACTGTTTACTTGATCTCTGTCCAAGTAGTTTTTATTACATGATTTTATTTAACTTGACTCCTGCGTCTGTTTTGAATGAAGGTGTCTGAAAAGGTATGTGAAAACTCATGCTAGAGAGAAGTCATATCCTGTATCTGCATTTGGTTTCCAAGAGTTCTTTTTCATTAGGTTTTTTCATTAGGTTCATCTTAGAGTGAATGTGTTAACTGAGAAGAAAGACGATGTTGAAACAGTTTTTCTCTCGTAGATTCATAACATATGTGAGCACTCATGGAGGATAGATATTGTTCTTTTACACTGCCTGTTGTACTTTTGTCTTGTATTCTGCAAATCACAGTCATTGGTTCTGAATGCCAGACTGTTTTTCAGGTGTCAAAATGCACAAGCAAAGTCACTCATCAGAGACAATGTTCAGTTTCGCTGACAGGTTTGTTAAAGTTTTCCACCACAAAGTAACTTACACTTGATGTGGAGATGTGAACCTGTCTGCAAAATCTATAGAAAAAAATCAAAAGCAACCTAAGGGACGATAAAAAGAAAAACCATATTTATATTTTTATGATCCAATTCGTGACCATCATCATTGCTGTTACTCAAAGAAGAGAAGGAGAATCTGGAGGAGGGTCTCACTGAAAATGCAGATGAAGGCTCTTCATTTGCAGAGTCTTTATTAGAAGTCAAGGCAGAGCCAAAGTATTATGGCCAGAGCAAATTTAATGCAAAATGGTTGTGTAACCTTCATGCAAAGGTAAAATAAATTACTTAGTTTTTTCTTACAATTTTTCTCATTGAACACTGTACAGTGTTAGGTTAAGAAATTTTCCTTTGCCTTCTCCACTTTTATTGTTCCTGTATATTTTTTGTATGATTTCTAAAAAAATAATTAGTATTGTCTTTGACTGACATGAAGTTTTCTTCCTTTTGTTATTCAGCATTGTGCATATATGCACTTGTATATGTAGTTGTAAGCTTGAATATTTCCATGAAATGTTATTCTTAGTGGAAATGGAAAGGATTGATATCTACATTAAACTTCAATGAAATTTAGCTGCAGTTTTATTTGATTATTTTTTATTATATGTTCTTGGTTTTAATCTTCTACAAAAAATGTGCTACAGCATTTGTAGGTAAATCATAATGCCTTGTATTAGCCCACTAAGTACAGTGGACTGTGTAGTATTTTGTTTTAGGTTAACCAGTCTGAAGTGTTGAGACTAGACTAGTTATGTAAATTACTAAAGTGATGTGTTAATTTGATTAGATTAAACTTCTTTTTTATGTTATTTCATTGTATAAACTTTTAAAATATTGATAGATAATAAAAATTGTTTATACATAAAAATTTTTCATTTGACCCTGTTAAAACTTGAATAATATCAGAATAATATTCTACACTGCCAAAAGTGAATGAATGCACCATGATGTGGTCTGAATGCACTGAGTATCTGGTCCCAGTGCACCTCTTCCCAATTGAAGTGCGTCTTTCCTTGTGGTCCCAATGCACCAACTTCATTCACAGAACAGCTGCCTTTGGCGATCTGTATAGATGACTATACTATTCACTTTGCAGGATTACTCTCTTTGATAAAGTGAATCAGTTTAAAAAGTCTGAATAAAAACAGAATATTACAAAACCAACAAACACATCCTGCTATGAGGGAGAAGTTTAAAACTTGACTACCTTACTAGGTAGCTACCTCTTAATTCAAACTGCAAGTCTAACTGTTTCTGTAGCTGGTAGTTAACTTCTAAAAAAATGACTGTGCTAGCTACTCCTTGGGACCTGTGGTGGCTGCTCAACAAATTGTGTAGCTTACCCAGCTCCTTTATCAGAACAAGGTTGCATCTCTTCTTAGATGTGCAGTTGGGGAGACAGGAGAATGAATGAGGGAGTGACTAGCTTCTCTTCTCTGCCCCTTCATCCCCCTTCTCCTCCTACGGGCAGAGAGTGGATCCGGCCGCCACATGCTGGAACTGGTGCAACCATTCTGTTTATCTTTATAGAGTATAGAAGCAACCGCCCCTTTCTCCTGCCAGGGGAGGTCCCTGACAATAAGACAAACCCACTGCTTATATTTGCCTTACTGTCTTTAACTCTCACATTCATCCCAGCATGATTTTGAATGGGGTTACGTTTTCTCCCTCGTTCAAAAAAGCCCAGAAGTCTGACGACTGAACACACAGTCTTTGTACTACTCCGATGAATTCATCAGAGGCATGATACTATTCCTTGCTCTCTCAACCAGGAAGAAAATCCAGGTGTTGCGAACTCTAGCCAGTTCTAGAGTCTCATTCAGATTCCTCCCTCCAAATATCAGTCCTCCTAATGTAAAAGACCAAGTGTTTGTATATTGTTTAGGAACAAATGACAATTTTTTTCTAAGTAAATTGTATTTTTCCTAACTATACAAACCTGAGGTCATTTACATCTCATGTCCACCTCATGCCACTCCTCAGTCTGATACCTGGGCAAAAAATAAATTGGAATGTATACGTTCAGGCAGGTAGGACCCCCCCCCCCCCAACCACCTTGTTTAAAAGTCTAGTGGCTATTTTCCAGCTTTGCCAAAAGTAATTCTTAATGTAAGGGATCTCAGGTCTGTATAGTTAGGAAAAACACAATTTGCTTTAAAAAAAAACTGTCATTTTACACCTAATATAGCTCATGTTGTTACTAAAAGATGTTCTTACAATTACCATTGAAGGCAGTGTGATATGGGGTGCAGGTGACCGAGAGATGCCGTTGGTGACTTGCCAGTTTAAGGGAAACCTGTAGTCACATAAAAACATCAAATATTAAATGATTACTAATAAAGATTTACTTCAGTGGCCTGAGCGAGGCCTGAACTGGGGACTTACAGATAGACTATGCCGTATGTTCTTGTGTAATGTTAAATTTTTGGCGGCCAGGGATGGAACATTACGCGAGGTATACATACGAAACCATAAATTATTGGGGACTAGCCCAGCCCTAGTTTCAGTAGCTTATGATTGCCTCCCCACATAAAACAACCAAGACTAATTTTGTCCCTGTAAAAGCAAAGAAAATTTTATTGCAGTCTTGGTATTATTATTGAATATTATAGCTGTTTCAACAGCATTTAATTTATGTAGAATCTTCTCAGTTCTTCATGTTATCTTTTTTCATCAGCATGTAGCTGGTATATCAAGACATATAAGGACATATAAAGATTTCAGTTGTCTTAGGTTTGTTTCCTCTAACGTGTCGACAGCGCACAGGCAGTCATCTAAGAGAGTATACAAGTGAGTGAACTAAAACATGTGGTTTACAGGCATCTATAGCAGGCAGGGCGTGTACAATCGGTGGGTAGGTCGCTAAGCAAGAATTTTTATTGGTCGTAGGTTGGTGACAAAATCTGTCCCTGAGGCGTTGAGATCTCCTAGGTCCATCCAGGGTTGTTGGTGGGGTTGAGTGGTGGTTAGGGGTACCCAGCACGTGGGTGGTAGGTATTATAAGCCGTCCAGGTGACATGTCATCCACTTCCGGTGCTCTCTCTCTTTCTCTCTCTCTCTCTCTCTCTCTCTCTCTCTCTCGCTTTCTCTCGTGACGGTGTATGAAGTCGGTTGGTTTCTTGTATTTTTTCTTATGATGGTAGGGAGAAATTCTGTTTCTTTTACTGTGTGGATATTCGGTTTTTTCTAATATATGAGGTGCCTCAAGAAACCATAGACGTCTTCAGTCCGGTGCTTGGTCGATAATTTCTACGTTCATTATGACCTCAGTTATTTCTGGTCTTCTGTTATGATTTTCTCTGTAATGATTTAAAATGGCCCCTTCCTGATGCTTAGAGAGTCTTGTAGTGGTCATCCTGACATAGGATGGCATCCTTCCACAGGGCATGTGAAGTCGTAGATGACACTTCTCTTCAAAGACATTGCTGGGGCTGCCAGGTTGTTTTTAAGAAGCAGCTGGCTGGTTTTCATATTATGATGGTAAATTACGAGGCTAATTTTATCCCTTTCTGCAGTGGTGGAGACACTGTCCTTTATTATTTCCCTGATAGCCTTTTCATCTTCTAAATATTTGTGGTGCATATAGTTTTTATAAAATATTTTTATAGATCCACTTTGGTTGTTGTTGGTTTCTGTTGTGCTTCCCTGGTGCCAGTTATTTATGGATTCTTTGGTTTGATGTTCAACCATATGATTTGCTTAGTTGTTGTTGACGAGGATATGTGTGGACCTTTCGATCTCTCTTGTAGTTTCTCTCCATGTGGAGCAGTGTGTGAGGGCGCGACGGATGAAGGCATCTACTACAGACATTTTATATCGGTCTGGGCATTTATTGAACCCATGAAGGCATAGACCTGGGTTCGTGAGATTTTTTGTAAACCATGGAGGTATAACCCGTAGGAGTCTAATGTAACCAAACGTCCAAGAAGGGTAGGACACCATCAATGCTGCGTTTGCACGTGAAACGGAGGACAGAACATTCTTCAAAAGTCCTTCTTAAAGTTTCAAGATCCTCTCCTTTGTCGACACTTATGAAGGTGTTGTCTATGTAATGATGGTATTGAGGAGGGCAGGGGATTTTATTGAAAATCTTTTCTTTGACGACACTCATGTAGAAATTGGCAAACAGAACTCTTAATACAAGAAACCAACCGACACCATACGCCGTCATGAAAGAGGGAGGAAGAGAGATTGAAAGAGAGAGACAGTGAGAGTGAGAGAAAAAGAGAGGAAGAAGCCGAGAGAGAGAGAGCCCCAGAAGTGGATAACACGTCACCTGGATGGCTTATAATACCTACCACCCACGTGCTGGGTACCCCTAACCACCACCCAAGCCCGCCAACATCCCTGGACGGACCTAGGAGATCTCAACGCCTCAGGGACAGATTTTGTCACCAACCTACGACCAATTAAAATCCTTGCTTAGCGACCTACTCACTGACTGTAAGCACCCTGCCTGCTATATATGCCTGTAAACCACATATTTTAGTCCACTCACTTATATACTCTCTTAGATGACTGCCTGTGCGCTGTCGACACATTAGAGGAAATGAATCTAAGACAACTGAAATCTTTATATGTCCTTAGGAAACCTGATATGCCAGCTACATGCTGATGAGAAAAAGATAAGAAGAAGAATTGAGGAGATTCTACATAAATTAAATGCTGTTGAAGGAGCTACAATATTCAATGCTACTGCCCTCAGAGAAGGCCTCCTCCCTTATTATTATTATAATTATTTTGTTAAAAATAATTGCTGCTTCAGCACTATTATCTTGTAGAGAGTCTTCTTTATTTTTCTAATGACGGCTTTCTCGTTGTTGCTTAGACCGGTGAGCGTTTACAAGTCATTGCTTGATAATGTCCTGTGGATCAGGAAGAAACGTCGTGTTGAGAGAGAGAGAGAGAGAGAGAGAGAGAGAGAATTGTATAAGCAATAATAAACCAAATGACTCAACCGAATTTTACCATGCCCTTTGGTGCATTGCTTGCCACTCTAAGCAACAACGAGAAAGCCGTCATCAGAAAAATAGAGAAGACTCTCTACAAGATTAATAGTGCTGAAGCAGCAATCATTTTTAACAAAACATGTCTACGAGAGGGTCTCCTTCCGAAGTATTATAATTATTATTAGACAGTGGTACCTCGGTTTTCGTACATATTCCATTCTGGAACCTCCAACAATATCTGAAATGTACAGTAACGGAAGCAATAATTCCCATAAGGAAAAATGTAAATAGTATTAATGTGTTCCAGACCCATCAAAATGTTTAAAAAAATACATTTTACAGAGAATAAACAGTTTTATTTACAGAAAACAATTAGAAATGAATAATGAACATAAAACATCACTCTTACCTTTATGGAACACTCTTGTTAGCATTTGGAAGACGGAAAGGAGAGGTCATTGTTTGGAAGGGGAATCCCCCTCCAGAAGGGCTTCAGGTATCATGAACCCGTCTGTTGCTGCTCCTGCAGCTGTTCCTGCAGCTTCTCAGTGGTTAGGTCTCCTCTGTGGGCATCCACTAGCTCTTCCACATCCAAGCCCATGGAGTTCCCCAGAAACACAATAGACTCCACAACAGGCGTACAGCCGATTGGACTTAATCGGAAATGGCTGCTTAAACAAATAATAATCATAATAAAAACAACAGGATGTAGGGTTGTCACAGTCAGCCTCAAACACTTCGAAATCCTTCTCGAGGTAACACTGGCCACAATTTTCTCCAAGCAGAGTTCATTGTCCTGGAAGTCACTCCCAGCCAAGCCTTATCTAATATGCTTATGCAGTTGAAGATATTGAAGTGATCTTTCCAGAACTCTCTTAGGGTCACTTCAGTGTCTGAGGTCACTTCAGAACACCTTTGAAATAGTGCTTTGGTGTAGAGTTTCTTGAAGTTTGAAATGATCTGTTGGTCCATGGGCTGAGTCAGAGGAGTGGTATTAGGGGGCAAGAACTTCACTGTGATGAATTAAATACATCCAGCAACTGGTCTTCCAACCCAGGAGGATGAACAGGAGCATTGTCCATTACCAGGAGTCACTCGAGGGGCAATTGATTTTCTTGCAGGTACTTTTTCACACTTGGGCAAAACACTTCATTGACCCACTCAACGGAAATTTGTTTTGTGACCCATGTCTTTGTACTATGGGGGAACGATCTTTTTGTTCTATTTGACAACGTTTTCGAGGTTGCGAGAGAGAGAGAGAGAGAGAGAGAGAGAGAGAGAGAGAGAGAAAGTTTCGTGGTTGGTGTCGCTGTTAAGATCAAGTAGTGTTTTCATTGTTTATATTGTATGTCTGAAGGATGTTGTGCCTGTGTTGTTGAATTTGTTGTGCTTGTGAGTTTTGTTGTGTTGTAGATGAGTTGGAGTTATGAGTTGTTGAGAGTTGTTGTAGGTGAGTTGTTGTGGTTTTTTGATGTTGTGGGTGGTTGTATTGGCTTGTCGTGTCATTGTTTTTTTATGTTGTTAGTGATTGTTTGTGCAGTGGTCTTTTGTTGCATAGTTATTGAATTATTGTGTGGTTGTTGTCCTTGTTTGGTTGTTTGTGTATTTTGTTACGACACCCGTATCCGGCAGACAGTGCAACTCCTCAAAAAGAGTGTGTCAAGTAGTTGCTAAAAACATGGGCTTTGAGAGTTTTTGTTTTTTAGGTTGTGATTCCCCCACAGTATTGGCCTTCCACATCACTGGCAATTTATTCTTGATCATAATGTTTTTCTTGAATGCTCTGGGAGTTTCAAAGTGATACACAAGTAGGGGCTTCACTTTGAAATCCCCACTGGCGTTCCCACAAACCAAGAGTGTTAGCCTATCCTTGTCCCCTGGCAGTGAACTCTCCTCCTGCGTAATGTAGGTCCGTTTTGGGATTTTTTTTCCAGAACAGGCCTGTCTCATCACAACTGAAGACCTGTCGTGGGAGAAATCCTTCAGCCTCAAGATACTCCTTGAATACGTGAACAAATTTTCTGAATTTTTCAAACCAGCCTCTGCTGACCTTTAAATCACCAAGAGCATCACTAGTTGTTGGCATTTTCTTGTAGCATTCTCACAAATGATCACTTCAGACACACTAACCCCCATTAATTGATTTTCACTGATCCACACTAACAGAAGCTTTTCCAAGTCTTCCACTAATTGCAGTCTCTGTTTTGTTAATGAAGTGACCCCTTTTGCAACATCAGCTGCCTTGATTTCATGTTTCTTTGGGAGGGTAGAGCTGATCATCGACATTGACTTGCGTACATCCTAACGAGAGATCAGCTACACGTGCACCACCTTCATACTTTGCTACAAGTTCTTTCTTAAATTCAATCATATTCCGGGTATTTTTTGCCAAAGGGGTGGCACTTGCAGCTTTCTTTGGCCTCATGATGGATACTGCACAGTTAGTTTTTACAGCAAAGTTAGCACAAAACACAACAAACACATGCTGCGATGTGGAATGTGAGTGCGGAGATGGTTGTTCAGCGAGAAACAAAGCCAGAATGGGTCACGAGAGAAGATGTAATGCTTGATAAGGGCCCGGTCATGCACTGGGCCCTGGATGGAGTGTTTTCGAGTGTGGAAAAACCGAGGAAACGTACAATAACCGAGACAAAGTTTCGTCAAAAAAAGTCTACAAAGACCGAAATGTATGAAAAGAGAGGCGTACGAAAACCGAGGTTTACTGTATCATTAAGAGAACATATGTACGAAGTGCACGACCTAACATAGACAGATATTAAACCTATGGTAAAAGTCAATGTAACTGACGAAGACGTAAAAATCAACTTGAGAAATAAATCAAATAAAGCACCAGGGCCAGATGGAATGTATCATGAAATTTTCATGGGGTTCCTAAAAACTAAAATGGACAAGCATATTAGGGATTATACAAATGGATGGACTGCAATCAGGCTTTACCACACAAAGAAGAGACACTGATAATTTGTATATCTTAATACTGCATACAAGAAATGTAGATGAAAAGACCAGTTATTTGTGGTATCAACAGAGACTTCCAAAAAGCATTTGACTCCGTCAATACAAAGGAGCTCATAGAGGTCATGATGAAATAAAGGCTACATACAGAGGCAATAATTAAGTGCAGTAGTGAAGACATATACAATAGATGTTACAAGTCTCTGCCTCAACAATGCAGAACAAAAAGAGCTAAATGTAACTAATGGAATAAGAAAGTACAACAGAAGGCTTCAGAAATGAAGTTATAAGAATAGTGGCACTATTGTCTGCAGATGATGGATTAATCCTAGCTAGGACACAGCACCCTTGAAGAAATAACAAAAGCAATAAAAACCCCAATGGAAATAGCAAGCGAATGTGGCCTAAATATAAAAAAAGACAAGAGCAATAAATTAATATACAACGATTGGTATAGTACTGACGATGAAGAAAATATGCAACACATTGGAAGGAATAAGAATAGTTAAGCAGAGTAAATATCTGGGCGTAACGATCAACAACATGAAAGACAAAAAACTTCAGAGAACAGATAAATTTGGCCCAAATTAAATGCAAATATGGCTAATGCAGTCAGCAGTAAAAGCTTTAGCTATATGCAGCAGGGTAAAGATAGGACAACTGTATTAGAAAAGGATTAGTGGTGCCATCCTACATGTATACCATGGAAGTCATGGAGTGTTAAGACAAGAAAGAAATTAATGAACTACAAAGCGTAGACAACCAAGTATATAGAACAATTTTGAAAGCACCAAGTTACACAGTAAGTTTTGCGTTAAGATCTGAAAAAGGGGACTCTTCCTTCTTTCCTTCCTTCCTTCTACTCAAGAGATCCTATGAGGAATAAACTATTCTATCTGAAACCTCTCTTGATGCAAGAGAGGTGAAAGACAGGGCTGTGTGTTATCACCTGATCTCTTCAAATTGTGTAGTGAAATGATAACGAGAGATCTCAGGGATATGGAAAGAATTAAGGTTGGAGGAGTCAATATTAATAATATCAGATATGCTGATGATATGCACTTGTTGCAGACTCTCATGATAAACTTCAAGCTTTAAGTGGTACTTTAAACCAATCAAGCAGAGAAAGAGGTCTGTCAATAAATATCAAGAAAACAGCAGGTATGTTTAGCACCAAGGATGTAATACCCCCAAGAATAGATATCAGAAATGATGCAGAAACATTTAAACAAACCGATAGTTTTAATTATTTAGGATGTACTGTCACAAGTGATGGAAAATGCGAAAAAGAGATCAAGAAGAGAATATCCATGGCAAAAGATGCATTTGGTAAGATCAAGAAATTAGTAGTCACCAACTCGAAAATAGCTATGAATCTCAGGAGGAGGTTTGTGAAATGTTTTGTTTGGTCTGTATTGTTGTATGGCTGTGAAACTTGGACTTTGAGGAAGGCAGACGAGGAGAGGTTACAGGCTGCACAAATGTGGTTTTGGAGAAGAATGTTAAAAAATATCAAGGACAGAAAGGAAAATTAATGAGGAAGTATTTGAGAAAGTAATGTTGAAAGAGAGTTTCTAGCCTCATTGAGAGGTAAGCAAATGCAGTTTGTGGGTCACATAGTAAGAAGACAAGAACTAGAGCATCTCTCTCTCACTGTTATGGATGGATAGGTTAAAATGACTCAGTTGTTGCAGAGAGCCCGAAATATAGAGGAATGGCACCTGGATGATGATGATGATGATTTATTTTTATTTATTTTTATTTATTTATACATTTACTTTTATTTATATATATATTTATTTATTTTTTTAATTTGTATTCATTTATTTATTAGTTTGTTTTTATTTATTTATCTTTATATTTATTTATATATTTATTATTTTTTATTTGTTCACTTATTTATTTATTAATTTTATTCTTATTCATTTGTTATAATTATTTATTTTTTTTTCTTTTTTATTTATATTTATTTATTTATTGATCTTTATTTAATTATTTATATTAATTCAATTATCATTTATTCTATTTTTATTTATTTATTTATCCTATTTTATTTATTTATTTTTATTTATTTATTCAATTATTCATTTTTGTGGTCTATTTATTTCTACTTATTTATATTTATTTATATTTATATTTACTCATTTTTCTTTTTTATAGTTTATTTATTTATTTATATTTATTCATTTTTTCTTATTTATTTATTATCTTTATTATTTATTTATTTATTTATTTATTTATTTTTATTTTTTATTTTACTTATTTATTTTTTTTATTTATTTTTTCTATTCTCTTATTTTTATTTACTTATTATTTATTTATTTCTATGCTATTTTTACTTTTCATTCATTTTATTTTATTTATTTATTTATTTATTTACTTTTAATTGTTTATTGATTGATTGATTGATTTTTATTCATCAATTTATTTATTTTATTTATTTACTTTTTTATTTATTATTTATTAATTTTATTTATCAATTTATTTATTTTATTTTATTTATTTTTATTTATTTATTTATTCATTTATTTCATTTATTTGTTTATTTCTTATCTATTTTTTATTCATCAATATTTATTTATTTATTTATTTATTTATTTATTTATTTATTTATTTATTAATTTATTTACATTCATTCATTTTGTTTATTTATTTATTTATTTATTTTATTTATTAATTTTATATTTATTTACTATATACTTTATTATTTATTTTAGTTTATTTATTTATTTTTATTTATTCAATTATTTCTTTTTACTTATTTCTTTATCTATTTGTCTTTATTTATTTATTTTTATCTAATTATTTATTGTATATTTAATGTAATTTATTTATTTACTTATTTTCATTATTTATTCATATTCATTTATTTTTGTTAATTTTTTATTAATTAATTATTTTATATATTTATTTCTATTTATTTATTTATTTTATTTATTATTTATTTATTCTTATTTATTTATTTTTATATATTCATTTATTTCTTTTTACTTATTAATTTATTTATCTTTATTTTTTATTTTTATCTAATTATCTATTGTTAATTTATTTAATTATTTAATTAATTTATTTATTTGTTTAATTAATTTTTTTTATATTTATTTATATTCTTTATTTTATTTATTTATTTTTATAAATTAATCATTTTTTTCATTTATTTATTTATTCGTTTTTTATTTTTATTAATTAATTATTTTTTTATTTATTTTTATTATTAATATTTATTTATTTATTTATCTATGTTTTATTTATTTACTTATCTATTAATTTTTATTCATTTATTTATTTTATTTATTTATTTTATATTTTTACTTATATATTTACTTATTTATCTTTATTTATTGATTTATTTATTCTATATATATCTATTTATTTACTTTTATTTTATTATTAATTAATTAATTTATTTATTTATTTATTTTATTTATATATTTATCTATTTATTTCTATTTATGTATTTATTTATTTTTATTAATCATTTTCATTTATTTTATTTAATCATATGTTTTCATTTATCTATTTTTATTTATTTATTATATTTATTTTCATTTATTAATTATATTTATTTTATTTATTTTTATTCATTTATATTTTATTCTTTATTTTTATTTTTTTATTCTTTTTATTTATTTATTTCTTTTTATTTATTTATTTGTTTATTTATTTATATTTATTTATTTATTTTCATTTATTTAATTTTATATATTTTCTATTTATTTATATATTTGTCTTTTATTCATTTATTTTTTATTTATTTTATTTAACTATTGAATGTGATTTATTTACATTTCTTTCTTTCTTTATTTATTTTTATTTATTTTTATTTATTAATTTTTATTTATCTATTTTTATTTATTTATTTTTCTTATATAGTGATTTATTTTTGTCTATTGATATATTTGTTTTTATATTTATTTTTATTTGTTTATTCATTTAATTTTTTATTTATTTATTAATATATTTATTAATTTATTATTATTAATAATAATTATTTATTTTTTATTATTTTTATTTGAGCTTATTTATTTATTTATCTATTTATTTATTTATTAAATTATTTATGCATTTTATTTACGTATATTAATTTTTATTTATTTATTCATTTTTATTTATTTATTTATTTATTTATCTATTTTTATTTATATACTTAGTTATCTATTATTATTTACTATTTTTTTTATTCCTTTAATTATCTTTTATTTTTTTAAATTTATTTATGTGTATTTGATTATTTAATATAATTTATTTAATTTTATCTATTTTTCATTTATTTATTTTATTTATTTTATTTTTACTTTTTATATATTTAATTTCTTATTTAACTCATTTAATTTTATCTAATTACTTTTTCTTATTTATTTATGTATTTTTATTTTTGGGGCAAATTCGCTCAGCTTGTCCTTGAAGATGGAGGGCGCATGACAACCATACAAACTAATATCATGGACATCCGAGGTGAGAGTTGTTGGAAGTTTCAGTAATGAATTCCTTTTCAGCATCTCGAACTATTTGAGATGACGTGTGAAGTGGCAGAAAACCTTTCTTTCTCATGAGAGATTCGTGAGGAATTATTATCATTCCATTTTCGTGCACTTGTTGGTGAAATGTATGACTGCTCTCTTTATGAGATTTGTTATTATTTTGTTATTACTTTGACAAGTGTGTTACAAAGAATTATGTTTCTTTCTGACAGGAACTCTTGAATTGTCGCTTTGTCGGCCCTGTGAGCCGGATTATTACTTAGTATTGGTAATTTACATGATGTTAGGTGTTGAAGAGACTAATTGATTTACTGCTTGACTTCAATTTTGTGGAATTGATATCAGAGTATGGCGAGGAGTGTCCCTTTTATTTTCTACTTCACTTGTGGGAATGGTTCAGTTTTCTGGGGATCTTGTTCTAGACAGTCTGTTTTCTGTGCATCTATTAACATATTTTCATTCGGGGAATCATTCTAAGAGCAAAATTTCGGGTGTAGTATGGGTAGTCCTTTAAGTCCTGTTTTAGCCAATCTGTACATGGAATACTTTGAAACTACAGTAGTAAAAGCAATAAAACACAAAAACATGCTATGGATGAGATATGTAGATGATATTCTAACATTTTGGGATAATAGGTGGGGCAATTTTAATGAATTCCTTTCAAAATTAAATGCATTAGTGCCCAACATCAAATTTAAAATTGAATGGGAAACAGACAACAAAATTCCTTTTCTTGATGTTCTAATAATCAGAGACACGACAGAATACAAATTTACCATATACAGAAAACCAACGTTCTCACTTTCATACATTCACTACTTTAGCTATCACGACATTGCTATCAAGATAGGTGTAGCCAGCAACCTGTTCTTAGGAGCCTTACGAATTTGTTCCCCAGATTTCCTGGAAAAAAAATTTGAACTAATTCATAAACAACTTTCGTCTTTAAAGTACCCTGACCATATAATTGAGAAAGCAATTCACAAAGCAAACGTAATTTTCTACGGACCCCCTAAAGACCAGACCAGATATACACCCAACAATAAAATAAAAATTCCACACCTGGACACGATTAAGAAGGTGACTCAGACCCTGGAAAATCTAACCCTTTTGCATTTACTTACCCAAACACCTTAGCCAAATCCCAGATTAAAGTCCAACAAAAGACATCCCCCAAGGACACTAGGATTTATCAAATCCCATGCCAGGACTGTGACCAATCTTACATCGGATTTACAGGAAAATCACTTTCCAGAGATTGATACAACACAAACGGTCATTTAGGTATGGACAAACAAGAACTCAGCTATTTTCAACCATATAAATGAACTTAACCATAGCATAAACTGGACTTTGTCACATATAATTTATAGCAGCAGCTGCCGGTACAAGAGTCAAATGATGGAATCGGCCTTAATAGAGAGGAAGGTAATGAACATCTCAAAAGGAGCATGGGTTTCAGATGTGATCGACGAGGTTTTCATTCAACCAATGCTTAAGAAGATTAAAGGAAGATTATCAGTGGGGGTGACCGAAATTGGCTTACCTGTGGATGGATCTCTTGGTATAAATACCACCTTTTCTGTAAACTTTTCTCATTCATATACCTGAAGAGAGACAGCAGTCTCTGAAATATAGTACTTTTCTCTCTATATTTTGGTGTTTTTACGGGCTCCTTTTATTATTAAATTATTTTATGTAATTATTTATGTATTCATTTATTCTTATATGTCTATATAATTCATTAAGTTTTTTATTCATTATTTTTATTTCATTTATTATTTATTTATTTATCTATTTTTTATATTTTTATTTTTTTAATTTTTTATTTTTTTTTTTATTTATTTGTTTATTTATTTGTTTATTTATTATTTTTATATATTTTATTTTATTATTTTATTTTATTATTCATTTTATTTATATTTATTAATCTTTATTTTTTATTCATCTATTGTTATTTTTTTTCTATTTTATACATTCATTTATTTATTTATTTATCTATTTTTATTTAGTTTTATTTATTATTTATTTTTTATTTCTTGTTTTATTTAATAATTTATTTATTTTTTTTTCTATTTATTTTATTTTTATTTATTAATATTTTTATTTCTATATATCTATTTTCTAAAATATTTTTTACTTATTCATTTTAATTTTATTTATTGATTTTAATTTATTGATTTTATTCATTTTTAATGTTATTTATTTGTTTTTTGTTATTTACTACTTAATT
>NC_087222.1:12703677-12751429 GCF_015104395.2 Macrobrachium nipponense
TTTATTTATTTCTCTATTTTATTTATTTTATTTATTTTATTTATATATTTTATTATTTTATTAATTTTGTTACTTTTCTATTTCATCTATTTTTCTCTATTTTTATTTATATATATCTATGTTTTTTATCTATTTATGTATTTCTTTAATTATCTAATCATTTATGTATTTATTTATGTTTGAATATTTTTATATATTCATTTTTTATTTTTTATTACTTTTCTTTTTTATATTTATTTATTCATTTATTTACTTATATTATTTATTTATTGTTTATTTTTATTTTTTATTTGATTTTTTATTATTTTTTATTTTTATTTTTTATTCATTTACATTTCTTTTTAATTCATTTTTATTCATTTACTTTATTTATTTTTAAATATTCACTTATTTTTATTTTCTTGTTTTTATTGATTTACTTTTGCATTTTTATTTTTTTATTTATTATTATATACTTCATTTGTTTATTCATTTCTTTTTTATCTATTTATTAACTTTTTGTTGCTTATTTATTCTATTTATTTATTTATTTATTTGCATTTATTTAATTGTTAGTTTTTTTATTTATTTGTTTGAATTTATTTATATATATATTTCTTTATTTATTTATTTATTTATTGTTTATTTATTTGTTTATTTATTTATTTATTTATTTCATTAATTTTAAATTATTTATTATATATATTTATTTATTTATTTATTTTTATATATATTTATATATTTATTTTTATCTTTGTATTTTAATTTATTTATTTAACTTATATTTTTATTTATTTATAAATTTTTTCTAATTAATTAACGTTTTTTATTTATTATTTATTTTATTTATTTGCATTTATTTGTTTATTTATTTATTTTTATTTTTATTTTATTAATTTAAATTTGGTTATTTAACTTTATTTATTTATTTATTTATTTTATTTATTTATGTATTTATTAATTTTATTTATCTATTTCTATTTTTATATTGATTTTTATTTGTTTATTTTTATTAACTTTTTTGTTACTTTATCTATTCATTTATTCTTATTTAATTATTTATTAGTTTTATTTTTTTCTTAATTCATATTTTTATTCATCTATTCATTTATTCATATACTGATTAATCGTTATTTGTTTTTTATTTATTCATTTTTATTTATTTATTTATTCTTTACAATAATTTACTTATTGATCTTGATTTTTTCTTCTGTTTATTTATATTTTATTTGTTTATTGTTAATTTATTTCATTTATTTTTTATTTATGTGTAATTATTTTTATTTTTTGTTTATTTTTTTTTTTTATTTTTTATTTATTTTTATTTTATTATTATTGATTTTCTTTATTTATTTGTTTATTTATTTATTTCATTTATTTTTATTTATTTATTTTTATTAATAGTATTAATTTTTCATTTATTCATATTGATTGATTAATTGATTGATTTTTATTCCTGTATCAATTTTTATTTATTTATTTACCTTTATTATTATCTAATTTAATCTTTTTATTTTTATTTTTATTTTTATTTATTTTCTTCATCTATTAATTATTTATTTATTTTTATATATTATCTATTTATTCTAATTCGTTTCTATATTTATTTTGCTTTTTTTATTTTTATTTAATTATTATTACTTATCTTTATTTCTATTGTATGAATATATTTATTTATTTATTTATTGTATTAGGTTTTATATATTTTTTGTTTATTTATTTAGTTCATTTATATTTATTTCATCTTTATTATTTATTTATTTATTTATTTATTTATTTATTTTATTTATTTATCTATCTATTTATTTATTTATTTATTTATTTATCTATCTATTTATTTATTTATTTATTTATTTATTTATTTATTTATTTTAGTTTTTTATTTATTTTATTATTTATATATCTATTTATTTATTTTTTTATAATTTTTATTTATTTCAATTTATTATTTTTATTTATTTTTTATATATATAATTATTTATTTTTTTGTTTATTTGATTTTATTTTTATTTATTTTTTAATTTATCATTATTTATTTATTTTTATCTATTATTATTTTTTTATATTTATTTATTCATTAATTTTATCTATTTTTACTTATTTTCTTCTGTATTTATTTATTGTTATTTTTTATTTCTTAGTTTATTTTTATTTTTATTTTTTATTCATTCATTCATTTATTTTTAGTTATTTTTAAATATTTACATTTATCTATTGTTATATATTTATTTCTATTCATTTTTTAAATTTTATTTATTTCTATTTTATTTATTTTTATTAATCTAATTCTATTTATATATCAATTATTATATATTTTAATTTATGTTCATTATTATTGTATTATTTTTATACATGTCTTCTTTTTTTATCTTTTCAATTCAATTTTAGCTCTTATTTATATATTTCTAATAATTTATTACTTTTTGTTTGAATTTTTTTATCATTTAATTACTTTTTTCTATCTATTTTCTATTTCTTATTATTTTATTTATTTTCATTTATTTATTTATTTATTTATTTCTTTCTTTACTTTTTTTTACTTTTTATTTATTTATTTATTTTTATTTTATATTTACTTATTATTCCAGTTTTTTTTGGTTTTTTTATAAATTTATCTATTATCTTTATTTATTTATTTATGTAATTATTTATTTATTTATTTATTTATTCATGTATCTAATTTAATTTTTTTTTTTTTTTTATTTATCAATTTCTTTTTATTTATTTTATTTTTCCTTTTTACTTATTATATGCTTACTTGTATTTATTTATATAATTTTTCTATTTTATTTTTCTATTATTTATCAATTTAGTTTTAGTGATTCTTTATTTATTCATTCTAGATTTATTTATTTTTTTTCCATTTATTTATTTTTATTTTTATAAATGTAATTTTATTATATCTTTATTATTGATTTCTATTTGTATTTATTCATATATTTTTATTTGATATTAAATTTTTTTTTATTTTTTTATTTTTATCTTTTATTATTTTATTTATTTATTTACTTCTAATTATTTTTATTTCTTTATTTTTTACACATATTTATTCATTTTTATTTAATTTATTTTTTTCTTTATTTTTATTTATTTTATTTATTCTGTTTTATTTTATTCCAATTTTTAAAATTTTTTTTTTTTTTTTTTTTTTTTTATTTTCTATTTTATTTCAATTTTCAATTAATTATTTTTTAATCTATTTTTATTTTTTTATAATATATTAACTTTTTTAAATTATTATTTTTTTTTAAATTTAGTATTTATATTCATTTTAATTATTTTTATTTATCTATTTTTTCATTTACTTGTTTTAATCTATTCCTTTTTAATTAATTATTTTATTATTTATTATTTATTTTCTTCAATTATATATTTATTTATTTTATTTATTTCTCTTCCAATTATTTATTTTTTTATTTATTTTTATTTATTTTTATTCATTTAAGATTAATTGTTTTTTATTAATTTTTTTGTATTTATTTATGTTATTTTTTATTTTCCAGTTATTTAATTTAATTGTTTATCGAATTATTTATTTATATTTACTTTATATTTCATTTTATTTATTTTATTCTTATTTACTTATTTATATTTATTATTTACTTATTTTATTTTAATTCATTTAGATTTCTATTTTCCATTGATTTACTTAGCCCCTCCCCCCGAAAATTATTTTTTGTTTTATTTATTTCATTATTTTTATCTTTTATTTAGTTTAATAATTCTTAATTTGTTGTATTATGTATTGATTGGTTTTTATTAGTCATTTATTTATTTTATTTATTTGAGTTTTTAAATTTTTCATAGTGTATTTATTATAAGTTTCACTTATTATTATTTAATTTCAGGTAATTTCATATTTCTTATTTATGATTTATCTATTTGTTTTTATGATGCATTGTTATCTAATGTTTCATAAATTATTTATCTATTTATCAATCAATATTTATTTTAATATAAAATTTAATTAATTTATTTTCATTTTTTATTTATTCACACTTATTTACAATTTATTATATTATATATTTTTATCATTTTTATTACTTTATTTATTATTATTTTAATTTTTTATTTATTTATTTATTGTTTTTCAATTTAGTCTAATTAGTTTGTTCATTTATTATTATTATTATTTATTTTTATTTTCTATTTCTGTATTTTATTTATTTATTCTTATAATTTTCCCATTTATTTCTTTTTATTCATTTATTTATTTTTTTATGTATTAACTATTTTAATTAATTATTTCTTATGTACTTTTATTCTATCATTCATTTTCTTGTATCTTATTTATTTATCGATTTTTTTATATTTTTTTATTTGTGTTAATTATTTATTTAATTGATCTTTTTTTTTTTTATATTTAATATTTATTCGTTATTTTTATTTTTTATTTATATATTTTCTATTTTATATATCTATTTGATTTTTTATTTATTTTTTTTATTATATATCATATTGTATGTTTTTAGTAATGTAGTTTATTTATATTATTATTCATTCTATTTTTATTTATTTTATTGTACTTATTTGAATTGACTTATTTAGTTATGTAAACTTTTATATATTTTTTATATATTTAAATTATTTATTTGATTTTCTATTTATTGATTCATTTATTTTTATTATTTTAATTATTTAGTTATTTGATTTTTATTGTTTTTTATTTATTTGTATTTATCAATTTATGTATGTTATTTATTATTATTTATATTGATTTAAGTTATTTATTTATTTATTTATTTATTTATATATTTATTTATTTATTTATTTTTTATTTATTTGATTATATATATTTATCTATTCAATTATGACTTTTTTATCAATTTTCTTTTGTTTATTGATCACCTTTATTTATTTTTTATTATTAATTTGTTCATTTAGTATTTGCTTTACATTTTATTATTATTCATTTTTTATTCATGTATTTATTTACTGTCATTTATTTATATTTATAAAATTAGAATAAATTTTTTTTGGATTTTATTTTTTCTCTATTCATTTCTTTATTATTTATTTATTTCATTTATTCATTCATTTTATTTACATTATTTATTTTATTTATTTATTCATTACTTACTGATTGAATTATTTTTTATCTATATATTTTTATGTATTTATTTTATGATTTTTATTTAGTTTATTTATTTATTACATTCATCCTTATTTTTATTTATTCAACTAATTATATTTATTTATTTAATCTTATTTTCTTTATTTATTCATTTATTTTATTTATTTTGTTTTATTTAATCCTTTATTTTTATTTATTTAGTTTTTTATTTAATCCTTTATTTATTTATTTCTACCTATTTACTTCTTATTCTATATATTTATTTTATTTTATTTATTTATTTATTATTTATTTATTTATTATTTTTTTTTTTATTTTTTTTATTTATTTATTTATTTAATTTCATTATCTATTTCAATTATTCATTTATTAATTTTTTTTTTATTTTTTATTTTGTTTTATATATTTATTTATCTTTTTCTATTTTTTTTATTTTTTATTTTATTTATTTATTATTATTTTTTATTTATTTGTTTGTTTTCTTTTTATTTTTATTTATCTTTATTTATTTATATTTCATTTTAGAGTTATTTATTTATTTATTTATTTTTATTTATTCTTTTATTTTTGTTTCTATAGATATTTTAATTTTTCTTATTATTTATTTTTCTAACCAGTATTCAAAGCACTTTTCACCAAAGTAATCATAAGAAAACTGCTTAAAATACGTTCAAAATCAGTCCTGAAAGTGTTAGGTTCAAACTTCTATTCGTTTTTGCAAAAAGCCAAATCCGATAGCACAGTTTGAATGCATCAATTTGTTATTGTTCTCGATGTAATATTGTAGCCATTGAACACTTACAGTGGTCATCATTAAAGGGTTCAGTTGGCGCTATCATTTCCAGGCAAATCATTTTGATTTTTCCTTGTATTCCTGAGAAGTGTTTAGTACCAGGAATGCGTTCACGGATGCTGGTTAATTAAACTTACAGCATGTCTTCATTTCTCTGGAAAGTGTTTGAGCTGAATGATTCTCGACCCACTTATAGGCCTAGGTCCTTATTTTTGGTTACATTATCGACTTGGTTTTGGTCTTCCACTGAAAAGGCCCTTGTCGTGAAAAGACGAGTAGCTGCACAGTCATTTTTCGACTACTACAGCTTCAATTTCAGCCTCCTCGAAATTGCATTAGAAATTTCCTACAACTCGACCATCCAGAGAAATCTTTGGGTCTAGGGGTCAAAGAGGGAGGGCAATCCTTAGACATTTAATTAGAAGCCTCATATCTTAAGCTCAACATTCTGGTATTGTACATAAAAGTCGATTCTTTCGGGAAAAAACGTTTTTAAAATCATTGCAACAAATAACAAAAAGAAAAAAAGAAAGCACAAAAGGTTTAATACAAATATAAGTAGACCTAATTAAAGTTTCAAAGGTGCAGCGTAATTGCTTAATTAAAACATTTTGGTGTAACTATGGCAGTTATCACAGATACTTCCCAGGAAAAAACATTTGTATAGAACTCTCAAAAGAAAATGAATAATCATATTCGATGCAAACAATGCTGCAATCTATATTTTCTTCAAGTAAGAAAATCATTGGTATAGATATAGCATGATTGATTAGAAATGTCTGGAGTAACTGTGGCAGTTATCAAAGGTTATATGTTGGCTAAACCAGAACATTGATGATAAAAAGAAGTGAGTAGCACTAACAAGAATGTTTTATATGGCAAAGGAAAACAGTATCGTTGTCTTTCTAGTTAGAGAAGCAGTCACTGGACATATCTTAAGGACATGCATGTTTCAATAATATTTTTCACACAATATAACCAAATGAGGATTTCGATCAGAATCAGAATATCCTCATTGTAAAAGCTGATTATTTGCCAATTAATTTTCCATTTTAAAATAGCTCACATGTGAGTTGTCTGCTTATTCCTGAAAAGGGTGAGTCACAGACTGGGTATTTATTCGCAATTGGCAACAACAGTTGTTCTAGTGGGGCTTTTTTTTGTCATGGGATATTGGCTTACAATTACTTTTGTTTTATTCTTTATTTATTTATTTGTTTTATATATATATTTATTTAATTGTTTATTTTTATTGACTTATTTATTTTTATTTATCTTATTTTTAGTTATTCATTTATTTATTTTATTTTCATTCATTTATTTATTCATTTTTACGTATGTTATTTCACTTATTTGAATACTACTATTTATTTATTAATTTATTTACTTATTTTATTTCACGTATTTGAATATTTTTATTTAATTTCATTATTTTTATTTAATTAATTTTTAAATTTTTATTTATTTATTTATTTATTAACTTATTTATTATTTCTTATTTAATTATTATTTATTCATTTTTATTTCTTACTTTATTTTTTTTATTTTTTTTTTTTTTTTTATTTTTTTTTTTTTTTTTTTTTTTATATTTTTTTTTTTAATTTACTTATTTATTTTTTCTTACTTTATTTATTTATTTCTATTTATTCATTTTATTTGTTTATTTATTTTTAATTTATTTAATTTTAATTTTATGTTTTATTTTATATTTGTTTATTTTATCTATTCTTAGTTTATATATTTATTTTTTCTATTTTTTATTTCTTATTTATTAGCTATTTTTTTAACTTATTATTTCATTTATTTAATGTAATAATTATTTTTATTATTTTTTTTTATTTTTTATCATATATTTCTTATATTTATTTATTAATTTTGTCCAGATTTATTTTTTAAATTTTATTTACTTTTTTATCTTTATTTATTCATGTTTTTTTATTTTTTTATTTATTTAATTATTCATTCTAATTTTTATTTTTATTTATTTATCTATTTTTATTAATATATATTCAATCAATTTATTTATTCATTTTCATTTTTTTATTTTTTTATTTCAATTCATTTAATCACTTTATTTGTCTATTTATTTGTTTATTTTTTCTTTTATTGGTATTATTTTTTTCAATTTATTTTTTTTCTATTCATCTTTTTTTTAAATTTATTTATTTATATTTTTAATTTAATTTGTATTTGTTAAATAATGTATTTATTCATATGTTTCTTTATATTTATTTTATTTTTTTATTCCCTATTAATTTTTATTTATTTTTAATTTCTTCATTTAATATTTATTTTTTTATTCATTGATTGATTGATTTGATTGATTTACTTTTATTTCATTAATTAATTATTGTTTTTTTAGTTATATATATTTAATTATTTATTTATCATTATTTTTATTTTTTATTTTTTTTTTATTTCTTTTATTTATTTCTAAATATGTTTATATATTTTTCCTATATATTTTATTTATTATTTTATTATTGATTTATTTATATTTTTTATTTATTTATTTTTATTTATTTTATTCATTCATTTTTATTTTTTAATCATTTATTTAATTATATTTATTTTTACCTATTTTATTTTTATATTTGCTACTTATTTTCTTATTAGTTTTATTTATTTATTCATTTCATTCCCTTATTTATTTATCTTTATTTCTTTGTTTATTTATTTATGTTTTTAGTCAATATATTTATTTATCTTTATCAATTTATTTTTATTTAGTTTCTTTATTTTATCTATTTTTTTTTTATTTTTATTTTTTTTATTTATCTATTTTTATATTATTTATTTATGTTTATTTACTTATTTTATACTTTATCTTGTTTTTATTTATTTATTTTTTTCATTTTTATTTATTAATTTATTTTTATTTATATTTTATTGTATTAATTTTTTTTCTATTATTTATTTTAAACTTATTTATTTATATTTTTACTTATTTTTAAACTTTTTATTTTATTTATTTATTTATTTATTTATTTTATTTATACTTATTTATATTTATCTATTTTTAATTTATCTTTATTTTTATTTTTATATTTATTTATTTATATTATTTTGTATATTTATTTTCATTTATTTATTTTCATTTATTGAATTTTACTTAATTATTATTTTTCTCTTTCACTTTTTTATTTATATGTATTAGTTATTTATTTTTTTATTTTTATTTTGATTTTTTAATGACTTAAGATTTACGTAAGATAAGTTTAAGTATGGGATCTTTTGTTAACGCTGGAGGAAGTATGGAAGAAGAAGTAAAACATCGGGTACAGGCAGGCTGGAACAACTGGAGAGCGGCCTCTGGAGTTCTTTGTGACAAAAGAGTGCTACTTAGGTTAAAAGGAAAATTTCACAAGACGGTGGTAAGAACAGCAATGCTGTATGGTACGGAAACAGCAAGAATGAGAAAAACAGAGCAGAAGAAGATGGATGTGGCAGAAATGAGAATGCTTAGGTGGATGTCTGGGGTGACAAGAGAGGATAGGATCAGAAATGACTACATAAGGGGGTCGACTAAGGTGGTGGAAGTATCAAAGAAAGTGCAGGAGGGGAGGCTGAGATGGTATGGACACCTGTTGAGGAGAGATGAGGACCACGCTGGGAGACATACTGTGGGGGTGGAGGTGCAAGGAAGAAGAAGAAGAGGGAGACCAAGAAAGAGATGGAAGGACTGTGTGAGAGGAGACTTACATGAGAAGGGAATTGATGAGGCAGAAGCGCAGGATAGAAATTGTCCCTCAATATCAAGGTGCTAATCCCCAGGTAGTCGATTTTTCTATCTGTGGATTAGCACCCTGGTGTGGTGTGAAATTTCACACCTTTTAATGAGGTGTTAATTACTTTTCACACCTAAACATACTTCATATACCTTTTGACAATATTCTTCTAATAGTACAGTAATACCTCACCTATCGCTATTAATGGGGACCAGAACCGACCACGATAAGTGAAAAACCGTGAAGTAGGGTCCCCCCTATTTTTTAAATGCGTAGGTATGTATACGTAAATTTTTTTTGTGTACATGTATACATGTATATGTAAATAATAACTGTATATTCTTATAACAAGATACATAACTCACCTCTATCAATGACGATGATCTTGATAAATGGCGATGAAACACCTGTGCAGTATGATGGAGGTGAAGATGAAGATGATTTATACTGCACAGGTTAATGAGAGCTTTACTGCTCCTCAGGTGACGCCTCATCGTCAGTTGTTAGAGGCGGGGGATCACCTACGGCAGCTTCCGATAGAGCTGGAGAAACAACAGGAGAAACAGCAGGAGGCAACGTAGTGTCTTGGTAGGAAGCTGGAGAGGCAGCAGGAGGAGTAGTATCCGACACTTCTGCAGGTGGTTTTCGGCGCACCAGGAAAATCGTGATGGGAAGTTGTTGACATTGTTTTTTCATCTGAGCAAAGATGCCCTTGTACAATGCCATTCCACCGTCAATACGGTTACTGAATTCGATGGCTCTGACCATGTTGTCATTGATTTCTTGCGCCCTTTGTTGCATAATCCGTGCCATGTTGCAGAGCTCTTGCAGATTTATAATGTAAGGCCACGTTGCTCAAGTTCGTCATCGTAGCCGTCGTCGGCTGCCTCCTCTTCTTCCTCACTCGCCGATCTTGTCATTTCGACGAGGTCCTCGTCGGTTAGGGGCTCCGAGTGGCACTCGATCAGTGAGTTGACGTCTTCCGCCGTCATGTCGGAGATACCTTCGTTGGCTACCAACCACGCCAGCCTCACAGCCTTATTTACGGCAGAGTGGTGAACTTCGTCTGGTGTAAATCCATCATAGTCATGAACGACGTCTGGCCACAATTTTCTCCAACTTGCATTCAGTGTTTGCTGTTTCATCTCCTTAAGAGCGTTCTGAATGTTGGCCAGGCACGTCGCAATGTTGTACTCCCGCCAATATTTCTTGAGGCTGAAGTCATCGTCGCCTTCGTCGATGGAGGAGATGAGGCCCTCCATCGTGGACCTCGTGTAGAGGGCCTTGAAGGCCCGAATAACCCCCTGATCCATTGGTTGTATGAGGGAAGTGGTGTTGGGGGACAGGAACTCCACTTGGACCCCGTCGTAATGCAGGTCCGTTGCATGTCCTCCTGCACAGTCCATCAAGAGGAGGACCTTAAAGGGCAGCCCATTTTTCGCGAGGTACAACTTCACCAGCGGAATAAAGCAGTTCACGAACCAGTCGAGTGTGAGGGCTTTAGTTATCCATGCCTTCTTATTACTCATCCAGTAGACGGGCAGCAAGGCTTTGTTTTTGTTTTTCAAAGCACGAGGATTCAGTGACTTGTAAATTAAGCCGGGCTTGAGCATGAAGCCCACAGCATTCCCATTCTTTGTGGGCCTTGAACCCTGGCTTCTTCACTTCGTCCTTGTAAAGGAACGTCCGGGACGGCATTCTCTTCCAAAAGAGGCCAGTTTCATCCATATTAAACACCTGCTCCGGGATATAGCCGCCCTCTTTAATTAATTTCGGGAACTCGTCCTCGGGAACTCGTCTGCCGAGGCGACCTCCCCATACAACGGAAAGCTGCGAAGCCCAAACCTCCTCTTGAATTTCTCGAACCAGCCCTTGCTGGCAACAAAACCACGTTTTTCTCGTGGGGCAGGATCATCTTCATCGTCGTCATCACCATCATCATCATCTTCGTTCGATCCCCCTTCAGGAACGAGGCTATCATAAAGGGTTTTGGCTTTTGTTCGAATCATGTTGGTATCGAGACTAACCTTCTTTTCCCGACAGTCCGTTATCCACACTGATAATGCATTCTCCATTTGTACAATCTTCTTATTACGAGGAGTCACAACGCACTTAGTGTCCTTGGAGAACGTTATTGAGGCAGTTTTACGGATTTTTAATTCATTTTTTTTTATGTAGCGAACCGTTGATTCATTCAGTCCGTACGTGCAGGCAACAGACGCATAGCTACTGCCTGCCTTCAGCATGTCCAATAACTCATTCACCATCATCATTTTTCTCTTCTTCTTGGGTTCACCAGAGGATGTAGAGGGTGTAGGACGTTTAGGAGCCATTTTCAAGGGTGTCACAAGCACTATTTTACACAAAAAAAGCACAAAAGAACAGCTAAAACTTTCACGCGGCAAGAGTAGCGACACGAGCGCGAGAGAACAATGAATGCGGTCTTCCTTCGCTGGGCACTCGGCAGGGAGGGATGCTAGATGCTGGGTAACGCGTCTCGGCGGCTCGGCCAATCAGCTTGTGAGATTCAGGAGCCAGTGAATCAGAGAGGTGGATTTTGAGTTACCCGCTATCTCCATGTTGATACCTGATGTTCTAATGTACTCTCTCTGCCTTCTGCTAGCGCCCGCGCCATTTTTTCTTAACTATGAATTTTTTATGAATATTTTTGAAAAATCCTCGGTGCACTGAGGGCGCGAAACTTGAGGCGCGAAGTAGCGAGAGATACTGTATATCATTCCAAAATTGATACAATTTTAATTTCTGTTCCAGCTTGTTAGTTTTTAGAAATTTTCTTTGCAGTAATCTAACTCAAGATAAGAAATTTATTAAAACAATGTCTGTAGCTAAGAAGAAAAATATACTCAAAAGCTGTAAAGGAGGCGCTATTTTATCGGTGTTACTACCTTTAGCCACGAGTTTGATAGGGAGTCTTTTTAATTGACGAAAAATGAAGGTGTTTTGCGTTATCCCTACTGTTACATATGAGAGGTTAATGAATAGAAAGGAGGTTTGTGATAATATTGAAGATAATTATACTAACCTTGGCGGTAATGGTAAGTTGGATACAACCATTAGTGACATGCAAATACCTCTTAATGTTAAAATGAATGCAGAATTTCCCGCAGTGGCTAAATCACTCACGGGACTTCCTCATTCTCCAATAAAGGGGATATTAGCGACAAAAGAAGCAATCACGATTTAATAGGTATTATTCCAATATTATTTAAAGAACCTCAAAAGTCGTACGCTACATCTTTGTTAAACACTTAAAAAATTCTGGCTCGATTGAATGGTATGAAGAAGGGGATTTAGCTCATCTACTGGCAGGTTATAATATTTTGGATATCGCTCGAGAATTTGAAGGGAGTAAAAATATTTCCAATTAGCTATTTACTGTTTTTTTATTCTTATTTATTTTCATTACACTTTCTTTTTATTTATTTATTTTTTTATTTCTTTATTTAGTAATTTTTTTACTTTTTTTATTTATTTTTCATTTATTTATATTTATTTATTTATTTATTTATTTTTTGTTTATTTCTTTAGTTTCATTTATTTATTTTAATTTATTTATTTATTTTTATCTATTTATCTATTTTTATTTATCTTTTATTTATTTATCTATTATTATTTATATTTTATTTATTTATTCATTTTTATTAGGTTATCTATTTATTTATGCATTTATTTGTTAATTTATCTTCTTTATTTATATTTCCTTTTATCTATATTTTTTATTCATTTTTATTAATTACTTTTTTCTAATTGTTTTATTTATTTATTTATTAATATTTGTTTAATTTTAATTATTCAATTATTTTTATTTTTTATTTATTCATATATTACTTTTTTATATATCTATTTGTTTTTTATTTTTTATTTTTCCTTTTTTAATTTATTTATGTTTATTTTTTTAATTTATTTTTAATTTTAATTTATTTTCCATTTTATTTTTTATTTATTAATTTTCTTTATTTCTATTTTTTTTATTTTTATTTTTTTAGTTTATTTATTTGTTTTACTTATTTTTTTATTTATTGATTTTATTGTTTTTATTTAATAATTTAGTTTTTTATTTTTTTATATTTATTAATTTTCATTTATTTCTATTTATTTTTATTTAGTTTAATTTATTTTTACTTATTTTTATTTATTGATTTATGTTTATATATTTAGTTATATTTATTTTTATTTATTTTCATCTATTTATTATTTTTCATATTTACTTACTCATTTATTTATATTAGTTATTTTTTCATTTAGTTTTGTTTTTTTTTTGTTTTTATATATATATATTTAATTATTTTTTATTTATTTATTTCTATATTTATTTATTTACTATTTATTTATTTATTGAGTATGATATATTTATTTATTTATTTTTCTTATTAATTTTCTAATTATTTATTTTATTTTTTATTTATTAATTCTGATTACCTATTTTTATATTTTATTTTTTATTTATTTTAATTTATTTTTCTTTTTATTTATTTATCTTTTATTTATTTCTTTATTTAGTTATTTTTATTGACCTTTCTTATTTATTTCTTTTCTTTTATGCTTTCTTTTATGTTTATTTTTTCATTTTATTTTTATTTTTTTATTTATTTATTTATTTATTTATTTATTTATTTATTTATTTATTTATTTATTTATTTATTTATTCTTATTTATTTATTTATTTATTTTCATTTATTTAATTATTTATTTATTTTTATGTTTTTAATTTTTTTATTTAGCTTTTAATTTATTTAATTTTTAATTAAGTATTTGTTATTTATTTTAATTTTTATTTATTGTTGATAGTTTATTAATTATTTTGTTTTATTTATTTTATAGCATTTATTTTATTTATTTATTTTAATTTATTATTTATTTCGTATTTTTTTATTCATTTATTAATTTTTATTTATTTTTTTGTTTTGTTTATTTTTAATGATTTACTGTATTTATTTATTATTGATTATTTTTTTATTATTATTTATTTATTATATATTTTATTGTTATTTATCTATTTGTTTATTTATTTTTTATTTATTCTATTTTTTGTTTATCTTTATTTAGTTATTTCTATTATTATTTATTTCTATTAATGTATTTATTTATTTATTTATTTATTTATTTATTTTTATCTATATATATTTATTCATTTTTATTTATTTTATTTTTATCTAGTTTAATTTATTTATTTTTAATTAGTTATTTATCTATTTTTGTTTTTTTGCTTATCTATTTTTTATTTTTTATTTTATTTATTTATTTTGTATTTATTTAATTTAATTTATCGATTTAGTAGTTTTATCTATTTATTCAATTTTGTTTATCGATTTATCAATTTTATTTATTTATTCATTTTTATTTATTTATTTATTCTATATATTTATTTATTTGTTTATTTATTTATTTATTTATTTTATTTTTATGTATATTAATTTTTTATTTATTTATTAATTTTCATTTTTGTTTATTTATCTAATTTATTTATTAATTTAATAAAATTATTTTTTATATATTGTTATTTATTGTTATTAATTAATTTATTTTTATTTATCTATTTATATTTATTCATTTATTTATATTTTAAAGAGACTTCCATGCTGACTTCAACACATCCTGTCTGCAAATGATACCATAAGTAAAATACATATTTCATTAAGTTACGCATAAAAAAATAAAAAAATACACACATATATAACTAAATAATAACCTATTTGAGAGCAGAGAAAAGAAGGAATGTAGTTTGGCTGGTAGTGCCAATAATGGAAAATTGGCTCTTTTTTAATGGGAATTTTGCACTGTGATGAGTGTATTCTGATATTAGAAAATTCAGGGTTCGAAATCCTAGATCCTGTCCTATAGCTTAATCCCAAGTGGCTGTAATAGCAGACTTGGAGTAACCTTTCCTAGCAACTTCCAAGACCTTATGAAGTCCTGCAATTTATCCTTAAAAGTGAAAAAGCCACTGATCATTTTAAGATTCATAGGAATAGATTGAGCTTGAGGAAGCCAAATTTGCTCTCAGTGATTTTCAGCATCCTTAGTTGCAATCTATCCGAATGAAAAAAAAAAGAAAAAAAAAAAGGTATCGTAGCAAGCATGGTAGGTTTAGGAACATGGAAATTTAACACTGGTTCCATCTCTGATTTGGAAAGAAGGTTGTTGACAGTTCTCTGTACAAGTCCTTTTGGTAAAAAGTTTTTTTTTTTGAGAAATACTCTGCTAAAACTATTTCATGATGGAAAGCAATCCAATCTGATGTATATTTTAGCGCTCTAAAAACAAGAGTGGTTCAAATACGAAAGGTATACTTAAAGTATCATCCTACATCAAATATACTATTGAATTGATATCATTAATATTATATATTATATATTTATATAGTTGATAGACGGATGTAGTGAACAATGACATTCTTTGAAATAATAGACATCAGCGTTAGCTCTGACGGAGACAAAAGTGAAAGTTCTTTGCTATGAAGAATCTACTGTCTCAGAGGCACATTGACAAAACATGAATTTGAACGGAAAATTCCCCAAACGATGTGTTCAAGTGTACGTTTGTTTCTGTGGGCGGAACCAGTGAGAGATGAGTGTTATTTAAAACAGATTACTTTCCTAACAAGGAGAATAAAGAATGTAGAGAACTATTATGTGTAGATCAGGAATTAGGAAATAAATGATGTGTTATTTCACAATCAGTTTTGTACAACGAACTCCTTACACGACCGTGACGTCATCTAAAGGGAGTGGTTTTATGAGAATGCTTGTTCTTTGAACATCACGTTTCAACTCTGTAAACCTATTTCATATCATTTTTGAAGCATTATTCACCCAGCATGGACTGAAGATGAATTCCTTTTCAGCATCTTGAACTAATACAGCTACCGGACAGGAAAACTAAGTAAAAAGAGATCTGTTTACAAAGATTCAGTACAACTACTACAGCTTCCAGACAGAAAAACTAAGTAAAAAGAGAGAGCTGATTATAAAGATTCTGTACAACTACTACAACTTCCAGACAGAAAAACTAAGTAAAAAGAGAGCTGATTACAGAGATTAAGTACAGCTACTACAGCTACCAGACAGAAAAACTAAGTAAAAAGAGAGCTAATTACAAAGATTCTAAATAACTACTACAGCTTCCAGACAGGAAAACTAAGTAAAAAGAGAGCTGATTACAAAGATTCAATGCAGCTACTACAGCTTCCAGACAGGAAAACTTAGTAAAAAGAGAGTTGATTACAAAGATTCAATACACTTACTACAGCTTCCAGACAGGAAAACTAAGTAAAAAGAGAGCTGATTACAAAGATTCAAATAACTACTGGATCCGCTGGTCCATACATAAAACTTAAGTAAAAAGAGAGTTGATTACTAAGATTCATTACACTTAACGTACAGCTTCCATACAGGAAAACTACGTAAAAAGAGAAGCGATTACAAAAGATTCTGGTAAACAACACTTACAGCTTCAGATCAGGAAAACTAAGTAAAAAGAGAGCTGATTACAAAGATTCTGTACAACTACTACAGCTTCCAGACAGGAGAACTAAGTAAAAGGAGAGCTGATTACAAAGATTCTGTACAGCTACTACAACTTCCAGACAGGAAACTAAGTAAAAGAGAGCTGATTACAAAGATTCTGTACAGCTACTACAACTTCCAGACAGGAAACTAAGTAAAAAGGAGCTGATTACAAATTCTGTTACTTCTACTAAACCTTCAGGACTACGTTAAACAAGGATAACTGATTCAAGGACTGTTAGCTACTACACTTCCGACAGGAAACTAATAGAAAGCTGATTACAGGATTCTGTTATCAACTACTACAACTTCCAAACAAAAAACTAAGCAAAAGGAGAGCTGATTACAAAGATTCTATACAGCTACTACAGCTTCCAGACAGGAAAACTAAGTAAAAAGAGAGCTGATTATAAAGATTCATTACCACTACTACAAATTCTGGACATGAAAACTAATCAGCTTTTCGAAGAAGCCTCCCTTCCACTGAACGTCAGTCCTCCTCAGAAATTCCTGGACGTAGAAGAGTAGTCAGGTTCCTGTGAGTTAAAAGATATTGAGAATTCAACCCCTGAAGTTGGTCAAGTGACAAAAGAGAAGCTAATAGACTTGCAGAAGAAGGATGCATCCTTGGCTGATTTGTTCTTCAGAGTTGTTGGTGGAGAAGAGATGCAACAAACTCCTACCTGTTATTATCTGAAGGAAGGTTTGCTGATAAGGAAGTATAGACCTACATTGACAAAGCAAGTGGTAGCAGTAGCCCATGAGTCTGGATATATGGGAATCAGGAAGACTGTGGAGAAGATCATGAAATATTTTTTCTGGCCTGGACTTCACAAAGATGTTAGCAGGTTCTGTTGTGAGTGTCATACCTGCCAGTTAGCTGGAAAACCGAATAAAACCATCCAGATAGCCCCCTACAACCTATAGAAGTTAGACATGGTTGGACCACTGCCGAAGACAAAGAAAGGAAATTAGTATTTGTTAACATTAATGTGTCCTGTGACAAGATATCCAGAGGCAATCCCTGTTAGAAACATATCTGCCAAGATAGTTGCTGAAAAACTTGTGGAGTTTTTCTCAAAGTTTGGAATACCAGAAATAGTACAGTGACAGAGGAACCAACTTTACTTCAAAGTTATTCCAGAATGTGATGAATTTGTTAGGAGTGAAACAACAGTTATCCATTGCCTATCATCCATAAACTCAAGGTGCCTTAGAAAGGTTCCACCAGACATTGAAAAGTATGCTGACAAACTACTGTTCTGAGTCAGGAAGAGAATGGAATGTTGGTTTACCATTAATGTTGTTTGAAGTTAGGAATGCTTATCAAGAAACTATAGGATGTTCACCTAATGAAATGATTTTTGGTAGAGAAATGAGAGGACCATTGAAGATTCTTGCAGAAAATTGGGAAGAAAACCAAGAGGAAAGCCAAGGAGAATATGTAAAGAACTTAAGGAAAAGGTTGAAAGAGATTAGAAAATTCTCTTTAGAAAATTTGAAAGTGAGTCGAGAGAAAATAAAAAGGAGATTTGATGCTAAGACTAAGCTAAGAAGTTTTAGTGTTGGTCAACAAGTGTTAGTGTTCTTACCTGTCAAGAGATTTCCCTTCACTAATAAATTTCAAGGTTCTTACAAGATAATTGAGAAGTTAAGTGATAGAACTTATGTAATTGAAACACCAGAAAGAAGAAGAAGACAAAGGAAGATACATGTAAACCTACTGAAACCTTATTTCTCAGAAACTGAAACTGTGTTAATAACACAAACAACTTCATCTAGAAAAGACGATGATGGCTACGAATTCGGAGCTGAAAGCAAGATGAATAATTCTTCAATTTTGGAAAATTTGGAGGATAAGTTGAAACATCTGAGTGTTGAACAAGGTGAAGACTTCAGTGAAGTAATTAGGAAACTTTTTGGCAGATGTACCTCAGAGCGTACTGATCTGACAAAGCATGAGATCAAGTTTCAAGAAGATGGAAAACCATTCAAGCAAAGAGCTTGGCGCTTATCAGCTTATCATCGAGATGTTTTGAGGAAAGAAGTTGAATATTTACTGCAACATGGATTAGCAGAACCCAGGTCAAGTCACTTCAGTTCTCCATGTGTTTTAGTGAAGAAACCTGAAGGTTCATTTAGAATGTGTATTGATTATAGGAAACTGAATTCCATCAGTGTGGCTGACAATTATCCTTTGCCTCTCATAGATCAGTTACTTGATAATATTGGGCAAGCCAAGTTTGTTTCCAAGATAGACTTGTTGAAAGGATATTATCAAATTCCCTTAGATGAAAATGCTAAGTTGCTGTCAGCTTTTATTACTCCTTTTGGACTGTATCAGTATACTGTTCTGCCATTTTGGTCTGATGAATGCACCTGCAGCATTCCAACGAGTTATGGATCAACTGCTAGGATTGATAGAAGGAGTAGGTGTATACCTGGATGACATAGTGATTTACTTTATAACATGGGAAGAACATCTGAAGATTCCGAAGAAAGTTTTCAAGAAACTACAAGAAGCAGGACTAACAGTCAACCTAGAGAAGAGTGAGTTTGGAAAAGCAACTGTGTAGTATCTTGGGTTTGAAGTTGGGAAAGGCCTTCTTGCTCCAGTAAATGCTAATGTAGAAGGTATCCGTAAGGCTACCCCACCTACTAACAGGAGACTGCTACAGAGATTTTTAGGCATGGCTGGATTCTATTGTCGTTTCTGCCCAAATTTCTCAGCCATAGTAGCTCCCTTGACAGACTTAACTAGTCCCAAAGCTAAGTTTGTTTGGACCCCAGAGTGTCAAGAATCCTTTGAGAAGGTAAAAGCCATTTTAACTTCAAGACCAGTACTCCAAGCTCCAGACTTCAACAAGAAATTTGTGATACAAGTTGATGCTTCTGACTGTGGCATTGGAACTGTTCTACTTCAAGAAGATGAGAATAACATCTACCATCCTGTGTGCTTCATGTCTTCAAAACTGAAAAAACATCAGAAAGTATACTCGGCAATTGAGAAGGAAACTTTAGCCTTAATCACAGCATTGAAAAAGTTTGAAGTTTATGTGAACAGACCTAGGAATGAAGAAAATTTAGTGCTGTCTGATCATAATCCACTATCATTTATCCAGTGAATGAAAAATCATAATCAAAGACTGACCAGGTGGTCTTTGTGCTTACAACAGTATAACTTACGAGTGCAGCACATTAGTGGCAAAAACAATGTAGTTGCTGATTATTTATCCCATTGCAAATCGATGGATTCAACACCGTGATAACTAATCTTTCTGGGGGGAGATATATTAGATGCTGGTATTTTAATAATGTATATTTCCTTGCTTGAATGTATGAAATGTTAGAAAAGAGATTTGCAACATTTTCAGATTCCTTAGCTAGCTTAGAGTCATAGGATGTCTAAATGCATGTTCAGATTTCACATAACATAGTGTAAAAGTTAATATATAATGTAGAATGTACAGAAAGAGAGATTGACTTTGTTTGTTCGAAGCTCAAATTGTTTCCCTAACTTGTCATCACCTCAGATTAAGAGATCTCGAGGTCTCCGTTGTGTTTTGGATACATGTCAATCTTAATCAAACTTACTTGCTCGACTTCTGTTTGGAACATATAGAGAGCATGAAACGCACATGACTGGTTTCATACTTGTACGTCTTTGTCGATAACCACGTGTGGATTTCATGATTTTTCTGTTAAGTTACGTCATATTGAAGCTTCCAGAAGGATTGCACCATTTTTCACATGCCCAAAATGTTTTGAGCCCGTCAGTCTCTTGAAGTTGCCCATACAAGGGGAGAGCAAAAGCGTTCATGAAAGACTTTGAATCACTGGCGTTCAGACATCTCCTCCTCTCTCTCGCATGCCACTTTTGAGTTCATATTAATGTAAAGATTTTATACTTACTGAATGGTTGCTCATAAATTTCAGATTTGATATTTCTTAGAGTTATTTAGTATTATTTAGTGTTTTGTGGAATCTGAACAAACATTGTACAAGTGTGTAACGGTGCCTTTTCAATTTTGAAATATTGTGAATTATATGGTGAAATTGTGAAATGAGCTGCAGCAGAAAGAAAATTGGTACCAAGGTAAAGTGTGCCTTATTTTTATTAGTTGCAACTAATAGCTACAATGGTTTAGAGAACTAATAGTTACACTGGTTTGAGTGAAATAATTTAAATTTTTACACATTGCAAATTTTCATGTTTAGTATTGGTTTCATTTGAAGTGATTTTTTTGTGTGTGCATTTATTAATTTTTTCTTATTGAAGTGTGTTTTTATTTTATATTCTGTGTGATTAGTGCTTTTTGCAATTTTGGTATTTTACACCTTTTTATGCGTTTTCATTTGCATTCACAATTTAGTTAACTTAGTTGTTTTCAGTTATTAATTGTTGCACATTTAATTGAATTAGTTTGCATTTACTTAGAATTCTTTTCAAGTTTCATTGTTGTTTAGCACTTGTGAATTAATTTCCAAATTTTAGTTATTGTCTAACACTTTTGAATTTTGATTGAATTAATTTTCTTGAATTTTGTGATAAATTAATTTTGATTTAATTTTACTCAATAGATTCAAGAATTAATTAAACTTTGCTTTGTTTTCAAGTACCAGTAATTTTCCCTGATATTGTGAATTTCACTTATAAAATTTCAGTCTAATAATAAAGTTTTGTATTTAAAATTTTTATAAGTGTTTTCTTTTTCACCAGTATAATAACATATGATTATATTTAGCTTAGGTAGAAACACAGAGTGGTAATTGAGCTGTTTTCTTTCAATTTACTTGAAGTGAGTTAGAACCAGGGAAGTACTTACACTTCTGAAATCCGGGAAATACTTAGACTTTTAAAGTTGTTGATGGAGTGATGCCCTTTAATTAATTTAATTACCTGAGATTACTTCACACCTGTTGTAATGAACTTAGTCTGATTTTCTGCAATACTGGTAGGTTGTTTAAGGGATCACTGTTGTCTTTAGAGTATTTAGTACCTGTGATGAGGGTTCAGGTGTCTGGCTGTTGTGAGGTAACAATTAATGAATGGCAAGTGTAGTAACCGGATACTTGGCACTATATATATATATATATATATATATATATATATAGATATATATATCACTTATATATATAGTATGTATACATATATATAGTATATAATCCAAGTTTATTAAAGCAAGTGGCCATCATAGGATTATAACCAGAACAATAAGTATTTGAAATGAGACTTGATTGTCTGGGCGAATTTTACTTTGAATTTTGTTGCTGCATACATTAAAAACCACCTAATAGTATATGCATTTTCTTGCAGGAAAAGTGAGGGTGCTTGAAAACTACAGAGGAATTCTACAGGGCTGATTCAAATTCCTGAAGGTATCACCTTCATTGGCAATGGGAGACCTAGTAAGTCCGTTTTGTCTAATGTCGTTAGACATTTAGTATGCATCCACATACACACGCACAAACAAACATACATACACTCAAACAATTAACCAAAGTGATAGTATGTTACTGTAAAAAACTTAATTAAGAAAACACAGACACCTAAATATCGAATAAACACTTGAATATTTTTGTGCACCCAAACCTCTCCGTTGACAAAGAGGCAAAAGCAGGGAAGGAAGGACCTCTGGACTCGGCCTTACCAAAAGAGATGTGTTCTGAAGCAGGAGGAGGAGTTAATATTGAAATAACTTGCTGATCGAAACCACAGATATTTCTTCTTTTAATTCGCAATTGCCTTTAACAATCATCTTTCAAAAGTCAGTCACTAAAATTAAGTATCGATATAAATTCAGCCAAAAAATTGCTATATTTAAAAAAAAAAAATTAAATATTCATTCGAGATTTTGTCAAGTCGTCTCATGAAATATTTCCAAGATGTCAATGTCACTGAAGGGTAACTAATTCATAGTAAGTTTACCTTATTTCTCTCTTGTTCTCAACTTTTAATTTATACAGAATGGTCCCTAATTCATCTAAGTCAATCTGCGCCAATTATGGAAGCGAGTTTTCCTTAATTTCACGTATTTTCAACTCTAAATAAAATACGCCTTCAAGTAAGTAAATGGAAGTAGTAGTAGTCTTACGTCTCCGCTATTTTCGCCTCTTCCTGATAACGCCTCTTTTCTGCTTTTAATTCCTATAGAATAATTGTTCCTCAATTCCTGTAGTGGATTCTGGAAGCATCAGTTCCCTTTTCACTTCGAAATAAGGCGAAAATTATTGCTATAACTGAGAGAGAGAGAGAGAGAGAGAGAGAGAGAGAGAGAGAGAGAGAGAGAGAGAGAGAGAGAGAGAGAGCTAATTTTTCTGAGTATCCTAATATCCTGAAATACCATTTTCTATGAAGACAATTTTTCTACCTGAACAAAAAACGTAAAAATATAGTTTAATGGTAAACTCTAGTAATTTCGTCTGCCTCGCGCATACATTTCATAAATCAAATAAAATCATTTTCAAGATAAAGATAATTATACAATTACCTGACGAAAAGCATTACTAGTAATACAAAGAAGGTTTCTGCTTTCTAGTAGTACTAAGTAAAGGGCATTACGTGCTAGGAATACTAAATATATGATCATATTCTTTATCCTGTAATGTTTTAACAAGATTGTATACCAAAGACATCTTTGGATGAAATGTGGTCGTTTAAAGATGAAACTATCATATATCGTTTTAGCAAGACCGCAAATAAACCCTTTATCAATATATATGATAACTATGATAAAGGAAGTTCTATATCTCTAAAACTGAACCGTAATAAGGGGACGTTTTGAAGAATGCAAGATGTTTTGAAGAAAGCGACGAAGTTCTTCGTTCTGCTGACAATCAATGGTTGCTCCTTAACCCGAGAGGAAACAGGCTTGCCAACATTATCAGGGGCTTCAACACTCAATCAAGGGCAAATGACGAACTATTAATTCCGAAAATGAATGAATTAAAGAAGTTAACTGATTCCCGTAAAGAGTACTTTAATATTTTCGATCCAAAAGCGAGCAAGTGAAATAGAAAAGGCTGAAAACTCTCTCGGTTAAATGTCTCCAAAGATGGGATTCATGACGCATCAAGGACTATAAGTATCAAACATCATGAATCCTTTAAATGTTGTTTTAATCGGAATTTTGCTATTTTGGAGACATATTCAATAAAATTAATTGTTTCTGGTTCAAAGTTTGTCTCGAGTTTGCTCAAATCGTGTGAATTCGAAAATCGAGGTTGAAATAAATCGGTATTGTTACTCAGAATTACCAATCTTAAGCTTCCAGGATACGATAGGAAATCGAGAATGATATATATCATAAACAGATGTAATTTCCATTAATTTGTATAAGAATTACACCCAATTTCTCCCTGTAGAAAAAGATAAAAATACATTTGCACTTGGTAATCCTGTGACCCTTATCAGTTTCACTATCATTTTAAGCATTCCTGACATATTTATTACTGTTTTCTTTACTATATGATATTACTATAGAGGATATTCTGACTTCATGACAGTCCTAGGAGATAATTCAATCTTTATAACCTTGTGGAAAGTTACAGAAACTAGAAGGCTATCAGTTTTGTAAAACTCGCATATAGGTACAGACCATTATCTTCAAGATGGAATACGTTAGCTTATGGAAATTTATGCTCTAACGAAATGCATCATCGAAGGAGGCATAGAGCGTAGTACCCAATGATTATTTTCTGGAATATTTTAGTTAGGAGAAAAGTTAAGGGGAATGGCAGTGCTGGCACCCTGTAGGGACACCCCATAACCCTGTAGCCAGCCAAAAAAAAAACCTTGAAAAAATTAAAAGTACTAACCGAAATAAAAATATCATTAACGTAAGGTTTTGCCGAGGTTAAAGCTAAGAATAACAATAAAAACCTTCTCTGTATAATGTACTTACAGTTTTGTCATAATTTAGACTAATAATATGTGGAATATTCAAATTTTATTGGTAATTCAAGCTTTTCGGCGGCTAACAATCCGGGGCTGTGTATGTATTACCAGAACCCAATTCGTGAATTCCCTCTTATAATTCCATGCATTTGGCTTCAAATACTACTTTGTTAGGCACAAATAGGCATAAATAATTGAATACAATCTTTATTTTTTCATGCAGTGATTTCAATCACTTACTCAGCAATTTTTATCATGCATGCTATCAAAAGCACAACAGTCTCTTGATTGAGTACCGTTTTGCATCAAGCAGTCTGCAGTCCACGACTGAAATGAAATCCGGTTCAATCCCATTTCGAGTGACGATTTTTGCAGACGTCACAGTCACCTGAGGTCCTTCGGGCAGAATGAGGCACCGGCATTTTAATTTGGAAGTGGTAGTTTCCAAACTTTCAAATGATCTCCTCCCGAGGGAGTTTCGCCCCCTTTTTTTTTTATTTTGAATAACAAATGAATAAATACAAATAAAAATGAGTCTATCAGACGTTTCATGGAATATATTGCTTTCGTGAAAGCTACCTGAGATATATTGCACATAATTTCAAGCTTGCAATGTCAGTAATTGGAGTTTGGGTGGCTGTATTATCATTTACCAGATAATCTGTAGTGTTTAAGGAATTTTCAGCTTTGTGTTTGTGGGCAGAGAGTAGGATATTGTCTACCAAATATATCAATTTTTGTTGTTGTTTTTCTGTTTGAGTGATGCCACATGATGATACTACTACTACCACTACTTATAATAGTAAATAATAATAATATAATATAATATAATAATAATAATAATAACAATAATAACAATGTGAAGGCTGTACATCATTTACCAGATAATCTGTAGTGTTTTTAAGGATTTTCAGCTTTTTGTGTTTTGGGCAGAGAGTAGGATATTGTCTACCAAATATATCAATTTTTGTTGGTTGTTTTTTCTGTTTGAGTGATGCCACATGATGATACTACTACTACCACTACTTATAATAATAATAATAATAATAATAATAATAATAATAATAACAATAATAACAATGTGAAGGCCACGATATAGAATGATACGTCTGGGAATAACAATGTGAAGGCCACGATATAGAATGATACGTCTGGGAGTTGCACTACAGGGGCCGCAAACTCAAAACAGGCCTTACGCAAAGGTGCCTGTTGACAAACGGCGCCTTTCCCAACGGCTCGCTGAAGGGGCCTTTTGACGAAGGCGGAATCGTATACAAAAAGATTTTCAAAAGCACCCTTGACGTGCCTTTGCACGAAAAGGCTGCCTTTTTGATAAAGGCACTATTGGATAGTCCAGCCAATCACATCGCCCATATCTTAGCTGCCTAGAGAATGAGAACCAATCACGATACAGCAGCTTATCAGCTGATTGTTGATGGCAGAGCGATTAAGGAGTGTCAGCGAGTGACACGATGGACCTTGTGGCTAAGAAAAGGAGGCAACCTCCCTTCACTGAAGTAGAGTTGTATATAATGGTGATAGAAGTGGCGAGAAGGAAAGCGGTAATAGGTTGGAAGCTTCTCAGAGATGGGTGTGACAAGGAATTTGAGAGATGCTGCATGGGAAGTGTCAGCCCCGTCCAAAGACTTCGGAAGGATGTTAAAAAAAATTCAAGGATTATCACTCTGATATGAAAAAAGAAAATGACCCAACATACAACTAAAATGAAGACGGGTAAGATTTTCTGACATAGCCTAGGCATAGGCTAAGCTTAAGTTAGCCAAATTTAGCATAGACTACTAATGCCATACATACCTAGATTGAAGCGAGTTTTGGCTAGGCCTTGGCCATGTTGTACTGTTAACTTCATGCTAGTTACGATATATGCCTAGTATATGTTAGGCTATGCAAAAGTATCCTATGATATTGCTTGGAAATAAATGTTTTAGCTTAAGCTGATATGCCTAGGCCTGTGTATTATTGCATAAGTTGCCAATATGCCTTGCCTAACCAAATCATTTTTTTTATGTATATTTTACTCAATTCTAAGACATTTTTCTTGTATGGCATTCTGCCGCAAATGAATGTTAACCATTTAATCTTAGGTTAGGTTAGGGTGTAAAGTTAGGGAGCTTTTGAAGAATAGCAGTCCCACACGAACATGGGACCTGTTCAAAAGGATGAAACCGGTCCGTATTGTTAAAAAGGTCATGTCAACAAGACCGATTCTTAACCTAACCTAACCATGGTTAGTTGTGACTCAGGTAGATTGTTATGTACTCTATCTGTGGTATCAGTGTCATTTTTTCTTTTCTTTTGATGAGGTAGAGATGTGATAAGTCATTGATCATAATTACTGTCAATAATTACACAATTACATTGATGTTTCTTTTCCAGAGTTATTGCAGTAGCTAATTTCTGTATTATTATCTTTTTAGGTGGTAGTCCTCATGAAATTTTAGCTCTGAAACCTTCAGGGGAAGCTATGGTAGGATTGGGCCTACTGGAGCAAGAAGCAGTTGAGGGGTTGGCAGATATTGATGACAGTGAGGACCCAGCTTCACCTTCTGCAGGTTAGAAAGCACTTCACAGTATGCTGTATTAAATCTGTATATCTCAGTCTTAGACAGTAAGAGTATCAATTGTAACGTCTACCAGTAATGTAAGATAGGTCAAGCCTCAAGTGAATACCAGTTAGCAGTGCTAGATTTACCATGGGGCAAGTGGGGCAGCTGCCCCAGTGCCCCGACATTTTGGGGTCCCCACAAGCCACATACATAAGTAATCACTGGTACTGAATTAAATATGACAGTAATTCATCATATATTATGTCATAGCAGATGATTTATTTATTTGATACAGCAGGAAGAGGTTTGGCTTAGAAAAAACATTGCAATTATTAATGCAATATTTAAAATTAATGTTTATGCATTTATATATAAATGTGCCATAAAAAATAACTTATTGCTCTTAAATCTTTCAGGTTCAGCCTTTTCTGTATGGAAAGCTGGATGTAGTACGTACTTCAGCTGCTACCACCTCGACTGCTGCTGCTACCACCTCGGCTGTTGCTAGCAAGCACATGTCAGCATTTCACAGCATTGCAGATGCACAACTCTTCGAGTTTGATATATGATGGCTCTGCAGAAGTGTTCGTCGCAGATGATATCCCAATATCAATTATTGAAGAACACACGTATGCACGGAGAGAGGAGCCAAGCCGCCCCAATGTTTCTGATATTTTTCAGGATATATTGTTTAATCAAAACGAATTAAATGAAAGTGTAAAAGAATTAAATGGAAGTGTAAGGGTAATAGCTGACAGCATGGTAACAGTTACTGATATCCTTAAGAAACATTATGCATAATTTTTTTTAAAGTGGTAGTACTTGTTATATAGTCTATACAGTAGTAAAATCTATTTTTTTTTCAAACCATGCCCTATATGTTCCTTTACCATGGGTGCCCATAAGGTGATAAATATCGTATACCTCTTCATTATTGAGATTAGTATTTTGTAAGTCTTTTCTTTAAGAGTAATGTGATATACTACCTCATTGTCTTATGCTAACCACTCCAGTATTTAATGAGGTTTATTTTATTTATTTTTTTCCTCCATTATATCGTGCTACTCGTGATCTCGTATTATTGTGATAAGTTTAGTAGTTTTTGTTTATTTACAATGCTATTTCATGTTATTTCTCTAATGTGGCTATAATGCGTGTTTTATTATTTATAATAGTATAAAATGACACCTCTGTGATCTGAGTTACCTCTACCTTATTGTAAGTATTTTTTATAGTACATTTTTTGTTTATTTACAATGCTATTTCATGTTATTTCTCTCTTGTGGCTATAATGCATGTTTTATTATTTATAATAGTATAAAATGATACCTCTGTGATCTCAGTTACCTCTACCTTGTAAGTTTTCTTTTTATTTACTTTAGGGTTTGTTATTTCTTTCCTGCAGATAATGTACTATGTAATACACTGATATTGCTATTAAGGGGGTCATTCAGTGATACAGTACCCTGTTTGTATCTAGGTAATATGAGCATCAAATTCATTTATTTCATAACTTACTTGTATGTAGGAGGCATTTATTTCATAATGTGAGTCACTGTATGTAGTACTGTACTTATCTCAGACCACCTTAACCTATGTTAAATGTGCCTTATGAATACCTGAAGAGAAGTGATAAGCCAGAGAAATTGCTTATATATATATTTTCACCTTTGCATATACTACATAGTATAAAGATATATTTTCTGTATTGAGAGTTATTAAACAAGTATAAAGATATATTTTCTGTATTGAGATTTATTAAACAAAACTTAAGAAAAATACATTGTTTTTCTAGCATTGATTATACATGAACATTTTATAAGATCTATGATAACTAAAGGTCAAAACACAAGACTTAAAAAAAATATATTGTTTATCTAGCATTGCTTATACATGAACATTTTATAAGATATATGATAACTATAAGTCAAAACAATCAGATTATAATATAGGAATTTTAGATTGTATATATGCAATGATTTTAAATAATACACATCCAATAACTTTAAATCTAACGTCTGCAGAGGAAAATCGCACTATTACAAAGCAATTAGTGTAACTTGCAAAATAAACCTATATTGTATATAAAGAACAGCACAAGGACAAACTAAACAAGAACAATGATAATGTAGAAATATAGTTTGCTTTACAAAATATATTAATGCAAAAAGAAAATTTCCACCATCTCTCTTACATTTATGCAAAAGAATTTGCTACTATCTCCTCTCTTACCACTTGCCCTGCACCTTGCCTTGCACCTGCAACTGCTGCTGGATCATCAGGATCTTCCTCATCCTCTTGCTCCTCTTCCTCTAGCAGCTCAGGAGCGGGTATTCGTTGCTGAACACAACGATTGTGTAGCAGCAAACAGGCAGCAGCTATCTTCGCACATTTTTTGGGTTCATACTGTAGAGACCCACCAGAATTATGCAGACATCGGAGGCGAGATTTCAAGACCCCAAATGTCTGCTCAATTATAGTTCTCGTCTTCTTATGTGACCTATTATACCTTTCTTGTCCCCGGGTTGTTGGGTGTGGATACGGGGTGAGGAGAAATGGCTCCAGTGGATACCCACTATCACCTGCAACAGAAAAAATGTCTAGATTTAAATCATTTATAGACACATTCATAAGATACTATGTTATTAGTTCTCATAATTTAAAAAACAACAGAAGGTAAGTACTGTACTGTCTTAGGAATTTGTAATACAGTACTAGGAAATGCATTACTTTAGCCACACCTTATTTATATGCAGTATCTGGAACTTGAACAATAAAGTATCTTAGATATATTGTGATAATCTACTTAACCCTTAAACGCCGAAGCGGTAAAAAAAAAAAATGTCTCCCGTGTGCCAGAGACGTTTCAGAGTGAGCGCGGGAGCGGAAAAAATATTTTTTTCAAAAAATCATAGCGCGCTTAGTTTTGAAGATTTAGAGTTCATTTTTGGCTCCTTTTTTTGTCATTGCCTGAAGTTTAGTATGCAACTATCAGAAATGAAATAAATTATCATTGTCATATATAAATAATGCGATATATGATAGCGCAAAAACGAAATTTCAAATATAATTGTATTCAAATCGCGCTGTGCGCAAAACGGTTGAAGGTAACAAGTTACTTTTTTTTTCGTTGTAATGTACACTAAATTGCAATCATTTTGGTATATAACAAATTGTAAAACGATAAAAGCAACACAGAGAAAATATTATCACAAAATAATGCATGAATTCATAACGCGCAGACGTAAACACATATTTTTTTCAAAAATTCACCATAAATCTAAATATTGTCCTAGAGACTTCCAATTTCTTTCAAAATGAGGACATATGATTGAATATTACTATACTGTAAGAATATTAGCTTACAAATGTAGTTTTCGACCATATCTGACGAGTTAAAATTGACCGAATGTCAAATTTTTTTATATATATATTTTTTTATATGCAATTATTTCGGAAATAAGAAAAGCTACAACTTTCAAATATTTTTCGTTTTATTCTACATGAAATTGCGCACATTTTCATATATAAAACTTTATGAAATGCCTAATATGAAACGGACCAAATATTCCGAGAATGGGACTTACGCATTTCGGAGATTTGTGGCGGAGAATCCGCGCGCGGAGGGAAGGAAAGTTTTTTTTAAAAATTCACCATAAATTTAAATATTGTGCTAGAGACTTCGAATTTGTTTCACGATGAAGATAAATGACTGAATATTACTAGACTGTAAGAGTTTTATCTTACAATTGCGTTTTTCGACCATTTCGGTAGAGTCAAATTTGACCGAACGTGGTTTTTTTTCTATTTATCGTGATTTATATGCAAATATTTTGAAAATGAGAAAAGCTACAACCTTCAACTATTTTTTGTTGTATTATACATGAAATTGCGCACATTTTCATATATAAAACGTTATGTATCGGCTAATTTAAAATGGTGCAAACATTACCACAATCGCACGTATGATTTTTTCGGAAGAGTTACCGCGCGGACGTAAAGAAAATGTTATTTTTTTCATAAATTCACCATAAATCGAAATATTGTGCTAGAGACTTCCAATTTGTTGCAAAATGAAGGTAAATGCTTGAATGTTACTAGAATATAAGCGTTTTAGCTTACAATTGCGTTTTTCGACCATTTCGGTAGAGTCAAAATTGACCAAAGGTTGAAAATTTGTCACTTATCATTTTTTATATGAAAATATTTCAAAATTGATAAAAGCTACAACCATGGGTTGTTTTTAGTTGTATTGTGCATGAAATTGCGCACATTTTCATATATAAAACTTTATGTAACGGCTAATTTAAAATGGTGCAAACATTACCACAATCGCATGTATGATTATTTTCGGAAGAGTTACCGCGCGGACGTAAGGAAAAAGTTTTTTCATAAATTCACCATAAATCGAAATATTGTGCTAGAGACTTCCAATTAGTTGCAAAATTAAGTTAAATGATTGAATATTACTAAAATATAAGAGGTTTTAGTAGCCTTACAATTGCGGTTTTTGGAGACATCGTTATTTAGAGGTCATAAAAGTTGACCAAAGGTTGAAATTTTGGCACTTATCGTTATTTATATGAAAATATCTCAAAACTGATAAAAGCTACAATCATGAGTATTTTTATGTTGTATTCTACATAAAAATGCGCACATTTTCATATATAATAGTCCATGTAACGGCTAATTTAAAATGGTAAAAAAATTATGTCAAAGTGACAAAATAATTTCCGAGATGTGTCACAGATACTTTTTAGTGCGGCAAGAAAGAAATTCGCGCTTGCGCGCCTGCGTAACGATTGTAAACAAAACAACACCTTGATCCGTGAACTCCCAGCATCCCCCAAGGTGCGTGATTCAAGAGTTTTCGGCTGGTAGGCCTAAAAGTATTTTTCCGCGAATTTTTAAAAAAACTTTTGTATGTCGACGTAAAATACGTCCAGTCGGCACCCGAGAGACATAAAATGTCGACGTAAAATACGTCCAGTCGGCGTTTAAGGGCTAAAAGCATTTCATAATGGTAGGCTAGGTCCTAAAGATTTTATAAATAACTTGTACCTACCAGTAAATATATTTGCAAAAAATGAGAATCAATAAAAAATAAGTGACAACTATGACACACTTTAGTAACCTTCCGATTCCTACGGGGATATGATTAAAGAGAATGAAAAAGAAAAAATAACTTAGAATATTTCTTTCCTGTTGTGATCCAATGTTCTCTTCAACGAAGGTGTACTAAGAGAAAATAGCCATGCACAGCTCTTTTTAAGAGAGAGTTCTTGTGTTTGACATGTGTACTAGATGGGGTTGGGGGGGGATGTCCACAATGTGCTAACCATTTCCTAATGTTGTCCACTTGCCTAACCCTGTACACTAACCTAATCTGTCAGTGATTTCATTAATTCCTAGATGAGGGGGGGGGGGGTATGCCCACAAAGTGCTAACCATTTCCCAATGTTGTCCACTAGCCTAACCCTGTACACTAACCTAACCTGTCAGTGAATTGATTAATTCCTTGATGGGGGCTATGCCCCCACACCCACCTTAGTAGTCATTTACTAGTGTGCATATTTAACATTGTTGCAAATTATAATTGAATATTTTGGCTGTTCTTTTTCCACTTTATATATGTTAAACCTAGGGAAATTAAATCCGTTCCCCAGTAAACAGCAACCACACAGGATATACATGCATAAGGTGTACCATTGTCCTAATTTATCAAAAATGTTCCTCTGCCTACTAAAGGTCAAACCTCAAGCTCTCATTGCTGCTTACATGTAGCCTAGGTTATAGGCCTATAAGCATTAGGTAGCCTAATACAAATCTCATTAATAACTAAGTAATAAACATATAATTTGTCTACTTACCAACAGTAAGTACACCTTAAATCACAAAACTATGTCTAATGGCGTTAATTGACGTATCCAAGAGGTAGGAGACACCCTCTTCTTCCTTGTTGTCAAACCCAAAGTTGCCTTTCCCACCTCATAGGCTGCTCTAACCAGCCGTAGCGCAAAGGCTCTCACGGCACCATATTTCCAAGATGGCGGCGCACACTCAGTGTTTTGAGTATGAGCCTTTCAAGTAACTGCCGACAGGAACAGAAAGGCGCCTTTGGAAGTTTTGAGTATCTGGCATTTGGTCTTCAAATTTTAAACTCCGACTTAGGATTAAGCTGAAGAACAGAAAACTAATATAAACTAATCTGTTCAATACTTGAAAGTTACTTTATTTACATTACTAACTTTTGGATTTATTTATCTTGAACAAAAGCAAGATATGTACATTCATCATGCAATTTCTTAAGCTTTACAATAAGCTCTCTTCCTCGAATGACGCTCATACTGAACAAAAGGACTTTAACAACAGATTACAGCATAAAAAAATGTTACATATTTTTTCTTTAATACTTTAGGCTCAGGGATGTTAATATTTGTGCCACTGAAACTAAACTAATTTGAACGGAAAACTTTTCCGAGAGAGAGTTTTGCCATTGATCCACATCAATAATTTTCAATAAATACAGTTAAAGTGGGATTCTCCATAAGAATAATGGGGTTCAATTAAAGTTTTGAGAAAATTCATCTCGGCATTCGCATAACAAGTAAGGGCATTTTGACATGTTTTGGCTTTTCAAGAGATTGTTCTGAAAACTGAGAGAATATAAAGTCGAAATTATCAGTCATTAAACATTTGATGAGATTACATTAAATACAGAGTATCTAATATTAATTCTAGAGGGTTCGAATATATATGATTTTTGCTCACCATATTGCGTTCCTAATACAGTGAGTTAAGATATGCAATGGAAAAATATTCCATTTATTTTTACTTATGAATTGGCGGACACATAACAAACCATAATGAGGAATTAGATCAAGATTATGAAGGTAGGTTGACAGAATAGTGTTTATATTCCATGTTTATATTGTAAAAATATCTCAGGTAGACAATTGTCATGGAAGTAATGTGTAGATGCGTTAATTAGAGGTGAATGAACTGCTTTACTTGCATAATTCTGAATTATAACCATTTTGGTACCATCAGTCGTTCACTACAATATTATAAGTTAGACTGTATTGTGATATGTTTTTAAACGTAAATCATAGTTTTGTTACAGTACAGTAACTAAGAAAATGAAGGAGATTTGTTAGCAAAGATTTATAACCACCAACTACCATGGCTAGACCACCCTCCGAAAAAGTACTTTTAACACGTCCTGACACCAGAGATGGTCATCAGTCACGAGTTGGTGGTGGTGAGAGAAGGAGCTCAAGACCTCTACTCTCCTTTTGAAGTATTTTCTCCAAAGTTAGAAATTAAGGCCATATTTTAAGATTTAAATAGAGGGTAAAGAAAAGGGTGGCCAACTCAGTGCCCATAACCCCAAAACGCTTTAGAAATTTTTACTTACGATTATAAAAGTTTAGAAGATTGACGCCATCTCGATGTTTGCGGAGTCACTTGTGTCAACAAACTTCCCATTTCCTGTGCTAAATCCGCACACCACTTGTACCCATAGATGCTGGGGCACTTTCATCACAACAGTCGTAACCCCGACCTCTTACCAGCACTTATTCATACTTATTCAAGGGGACTACGGCATTCTTTGCGGCGTTTTGTGCTCTTCAATTGTTTATAAGTGTTGTCAATTGGTGTGTTTACCCTCCAAACTGGGTATAAGACTTACACAAAACCGGGGAAATAAGTGAAATCAGCGTATCTATTTGTAGTATATATACATATTAGAGCAATTTTATCATTACTGCATTATTATGACAACTAGAATTCATGGAAACAGTTTGTAAATGCATCGGCGTATGTGTGACGCTCCACTAGATTGGCAACAATGAGTCATTTTTCCTCGCATCGTCTGCTCGTAAGTATACATCCGAAATATATGTAATTTTTCGGGGTTAATTTGGTTGCAAAAAAAGGATAATAAACATGAATTAAATAAACATCTTGAAGTAAAGTTAAACTAAATAATGAGTAAAGTAAACAATTAAGGGAATAAAGCTTTGCACCTCAAAGTGTAGTCGTCTGCTGCTCATAACTGTGTTTGTGGAGTGAGTGCTTAGGAACCAGGAACAGCAACGTGGTTCAAGTGCAATGTGATTCTAAGAGGGGAAGTAGAATTCTAAGATACAAATGCATTTACAAATCATAGGAGAGCACAGCTTAGCTCAGCATACATAACATACAGACAGACGAACATGTGAGAGGAAGTTAGTAGACGTCTGTGGGTTATAGGTTAATAGGTTCTCAGGCAAAAGCACTGTGACCTGTTTGACACAACAATGGATTTGATTATCACAGGCAAATGCAAACCAGGGCGTCGCTGATTCAATAAGCCAAAACCTAGCTTGCATCCTGTTTATCAACCTTTATCACACTCCTTGCTGTCTCAACAGTGACCCCTTAGGTCATTAGCTTATTTATATATGGAATATAAATCCCTTTGAATGTACATTAATTGCTCGGTCGGCTACAAAACCAAACACTGAACATCAAAGTTTGACTTGCATATGACTCAAAGGAGTGTGATAGAGAAATTAATATGAATATATAGTTAACCCATAGTTACCAGCAAGTGGTTAAGGAATGATTATATAAAAAAATCAGATATATAGAAATACTCATAAGTAATGAATAATACATGGAAGATACAGATCCACGTACAAGAATAATGCATATGATATCATACTAATATTAAAGCTAACATGTCATACATAATGATAGTTATATACTGTTAGTCATGAGAATATATATTCAACAGAAAGTACAGCCGTACGTCTGATGATTGCATGACATAAAAATTACGTTCTAAAACTTATATATGGTTAATACGTAAATGGTACCAAAAATGTGATAAGATAAAAGGTATCTGATTAAGGTCTCTGATTAAGTATAGTTGCTACCTGATCAGTATTATATATATATATATATATTATATATATATATATATATATATATATATATAAATATATAATATATATATATATATATATAATAATATATATATATATATAATAATATATATATATTATATATAATATATATATTATATATATATATATTAAATTATAATATATCGATTAGTATAGTATAATATATATATAATATATATATATATATATAATATAATAATAATAAATATAATATAATATAAATATAAATACATATTAGACATATACATATTACATATACACATATACACATAGTACACCATATATATCAGTATATATATATATATATATATAATATATATATATATATATATATATATATATATATATATATATATATATATATATATGTATAATGATTCAAATAGATTCAGATAAGTGTGCACATCAAATAGATTCCTGGTGCGTACACGCACAGACATATTGATTCATTGTAGAATTTCAATTGATTATATTAGGTGCGCTACCAGATATATTGAATGATAAATGATAATTAAGCTTCTCATACTTTTCACACAAAACACAATTCCAAACAACTTCCCCCCGAGTCAAATGAAATGGCCAGTTTCAAGTGGCTCTAAAGTCAAATGCCTTAAGGGCTAATGGGTAAGTGTCAGGACGGGGTACAATGTTCTGTTGATGATCCATTCTTGTTTGCCTCAACCTATGCCAAGCAAATACGTTAGCGGTGACCAGAACCACCAACAACACGCATGTAACAGCCACCAGTGTGTAGAACCGTAGATCCTCATTGACATAGTAAGCCCTTGAAGTGTGGTCCATACCAGACAGTTTTGATAGTTGATGGGCCACTTTCCCGTTGTATGGAAGGGGTAAAGCTGGGATGATGGTACTCGACCAAGAAAAATTCGCGAAGTAAGCTCGTTCCCTATGATGGTGCTTACTCCACGGACCATGTAGCTGGGCGTGACTCCACTGCAGCCATCTGCAACAATGAACATCCGTGAAGAGGCCGTTGATCCGTCCGGGCAAGCGATGTGAAACCCTGCTCTGTTGTATCATATCCACAATCCGTTATTGAGCCTGTAAGCGAACTTATACTCGTCAAAAGGGTAAAGTTGTTTCAGACATCATTCACGTGTGTGAGAGAGAGAGCCGTTTAGTACTAGACCTAACTCGCATGAATCCCCTGATATATCGTGGAATTCAAAGGAGTCAGCTGTACAAACTTTACTACCCATGGCATCTGAACAGTGAGTGAACCTATCCAAGTCTCTGATAACCATAAATGTTTCCTTATTAGGGGAAATCAATACGTATCCTGTCAGATTAGATATTACTGGTAACGAGTTATGTAAGATTGCCAGGCATCAGAAGAATTAAAAGGAATGTTATTCATGATCCTGTAATTCTCAACACTTACTGTTAAGCTATAATAAAATTCTATCTTATGTGCATCTAACAAAGGTATATAACGAAGTTTCTCTCATCCGTTCTCTAAAGTTAATGTTAAAACTTTGATAGGCAAAAGATGTGGCGACAGAACACCCTTTGAGGCTAGCGTAATAGCTTCAACATAGTCTTTTGATTTTTCAAAAAAATGTGAAATTTTTGTACGGATATGGTCTACCTTAGAACTGTAATATGCTAATGTTGCCAGCAGGTGTTGCACATCCATCAGCTGATTGATATTACTGGAATGTTCGTTCACCAATGTCATAAGTTGATTGATTGATGATAATTGTTTACGAAGTTCGGAAAAAACTAATTCATTTTCATGTTGCAAAAATTCAATTCTCTTATTCTGATCATTAATCTTGAGACGATTTGAAATTACTAAACCTAAACTTGCAACAGAGCCGAAGACGTTGAGCGCAGCAAATATAAACGGGTTACATTTTTTTAGGCTACTGTGTCTCACGGTCCACATAAGCAGATCACGAGCCAAACATTCTGCTTCAGCAGTTTTGTTTTGCAAGTCGAATGATAACATTTCTGCTACACCTAAAGTCTGAGCTAGCAAAATCTCTGGATTAAAAGGAAAATGACGGTGTAACTGATTCAATGATTTGGCAAACCATGACAAGTCACTTTTTAGGTTAATGACATCATCTTCTGGCAGGAAAATCGCTCGCAAATCAACTTCTAGAACTATATTGCTTGCTGTAATGAAAACGTCCTCTGTTCTTTCAATTATAGGGCCATGTGTAAAATGTATATTTTTTTGTTTTAGCACTCTTCCCACACGACAAAGATGTCTGAACGAACAGTACCACTCCTAACAATATAAGCTTCATGTTGGAAACCTGCAATGAGTAAAATATATGTAATTACTCATGTTTTTAAAAAATATTCATTACAAACAGAAAAAAAATGTTTCCATACAAATATTATATATACATACTTTATTATACAAGTTTCATAGATACATGAATTTCCCTCTCTTCCTTTCTACCCTTTCTCTTAACTGTGAATGTGAGCCAACGGTATTATTCTCACATCAGTGGGTTGGGATATGTTTTGAACTTTAAATCTGTTGGCCGTTAATATTTCTAAAATGCTAAACGGGCCTTCTAACTTAGGTGTCAGTTTGTAGTTTACTCCCTTGCGTACATATACTTGTATGTATACCTTGTCACCCACGGTATATGTTTTAGTTGGCTTAGCGATTTCATCATGATTTCTTTTCATTATGATTTGTGATTCTTCTAAATTCTTACGAAGTATATTATATCGGCTTACACTTGCTTCCATAACATCCCGTAGGGGATTTGATAAATGGGTTGTAGGCGCAAATACATGGAAAGGCGTTCTAGCTGGGGTACCGTACAATGCTTCGTGTGGAAACATTTTGATAGATACATGATATGAATGGTTAAGAGTAGTACTTAGAACCGCTGGTATGGCAATATCCCAGTTGGGATCCATTTCCCCAAGTGTAACTCGTAGGACATTTAACACCTTCCTATTTACCCTCTCAACTAATCCATTCGACTGTGGGTGATAAATCATGGTATTGATTTTTTTAATGCAAAATAATTCACACCAGTTAAGGAAACGATTATTGAATTCTCCACCCGAGTCAGAGATTATCATGTGTGGAATTCCATGTTTACAAATGTAACACTAGTAAAATTTCCTAGCGCATTCAATTGCGGTTTTAGTTTTTAGTGCTATCAATTCTGTATAGAGAGTCAAGGCATTTATTAACACTAAGAGATGCTTATTTCCTCGGTCAAACTCGTAAAACCCTGTTAATGAATCTAAGTGTACTCTTTCAAAGGGTTGGTTGGGCACGGGATAGGCCCCCAGGCTGACAGGTGTCTTAGTGTGCCCTTTGTTTTCATGACAAATGTGACAATTAGCTATGTGTTTTTTAATATCTGTAAGCATCGTAGGCCAATAAAATAGTGATTTGGCTTTCTGTGACATGATAGAGAACCCTGGATGGCCATGTAATGGATTGGAATGCAACCAGTGTAAGACAATTGGTATAAGCAAGATTGGAACCACTACCTGGTCGTTAGTCACCTGCGGGGTGCTGCGGGTTTTCCTTATCACGGACCTACACAAAATATTATTCTTAATTATATAATTCTACTGCATATACTTCACATATTCCTTTTCTTTAGGATTCCCATTCAAAGCATCTATTATTTTCTATAAATGCTGATCTTTTCTTTGTTCAGTCTGTACTAGTTCAGTGCTCCAACCCGGGTCTTCCTGTTCAGATACAGTTTTAACAATAGGCATGGATGTTGATATGTCTACTAGTTCAGCTAATGGCTCCATACAAGATGGCACGGGGTTGCGTGATAATGCGTCAGCAATGATATTTGCTTTCCCAGGTAGATATCCTATCCTTGCGCCAAAGTCTTGAATGATCATATGCCACCGAGTTCTTTTGGGACTGTGACTAAAGCCTTTGAAGAAGTCGGTGAGGGGCCTATGGTCAGTAAGAACCTTGACAGGATAGCCGTATATTATGAACTTAAAATGTACTAGTGAGTTAACAATAGCTACCCCTTCCTTGTCTATTACTGCATATTTACTTTCAGAAGGTCTGTTTACGTGAATAAAAAGCTATAGGAAGAACTGTTTGTCATATTGCTGAAGCAGTACCCCTCCTACCCATTGGTCTGTTGCGATAAAGAATTCCTTACTGAAGTCAGGGAATTTTAAGATAGGTGAACTGCATAATTCCTCTTTCAAGGTATCGAACACCTGTTGATGCTTTTCAGACCATATAAAATCTACGCCCTTCTTCATAAGATCAGTTAGAGGAGCGGCTATAATTGAGTAATTCCATATAAAACGTCGGTAATACCCACTACAGCCTAAAAATTGCTGTATCCCCTTGACGTTGGTAGGTATTGGAAAGTTACGGATAGCCAACACCTTATCGTGGACTACCTTAAGACCTTGACTAGACACCGTAAAACCTAAATAGACTAGCTCTGTTTTAAAAAACTCACACTTAGTTATCTTCACTCTTAAATTATGTTGTCTTAATCTCTGTAGCACTAGCTCTAGTTTACGTAAATGTTCTTCTAATGTATTAGAAAAAGATTACAAGGTCGTCCATATAGGCAAGTAGGGTATCCCCTAAAAAGTCTCTGAACACTATATTAATCATTCTGGTGAATGTAATTGGGGCGCAGCGTAAACCAAAAGGCATACGTAAAAATTCATAATGTCCCCTGGCTGTGCTGAAGGCGGTGTATGGGATACTCTCTTTTTCTAAAGGTATCTGGTAAGCCTTTAAGTAAGTCCAAACTGGTGAAATATTTGTTCTGTCCTAACAAGGATAAAATATTGTCAGTACATGGCGCTGGGAATCGATCGGGAATCATTTCCTCATTCAAGCGACGGAAATCTACGCAAATACGACAAGTTCGATCTTTTTTCGGTACGACGATTAAGGGGAAATTATAAGGGCTGTTCAATTTCCTAATGACTCCTTCTTCTAACATTTTACCTACTTCATCATTGATCTCATTCTGGAATTTTATAGGGAGTCTGTACAAAGGTACGTAAATGACTTTATGCTTGTCTTTTAGCCGTATTTGGTGTTCAATGACATCCGTTTTTCCCAAAGATCCCTCGGTAGTGGAGAAAACATCATGATATTTAGTTAAAAGTTGAAAAGATTTCTGCTGAATCTCCTCTTCTTGAATGTCGCTATTGATTTTACTTTTGATAGATTGTAAGAGGGATTCATCCACAACTGATTGAGCGTGATTAATTTCAGCAACGGTAAGAATGCGATACTTATAAACTTCCACATCCACGATGTGTTGATTTTTGTGGATCACTAGATTGGTAATCAAATGGTTACAGACTTCAATGTTAACTTGTTGCTGTGAATCAACAGTGTATAGTGCTTGTGTTACGGACAGTCCGTTAATTTTCAGAATGTCGGAAAGGATTAACATTTCAGATCCCGGCAAAGTCTTCTTTACACGCACTAATATATTCGAAGGTATGTTCGGCTCGAGAGTTTGCTTGCAAGCTGCTATTACGGGTGTGCGAGAATTCTGTTGGGTCGCTTGAACAATGTCATGATTCATGAGACAAAGTGATTGGTTCCTCAGTGTATGTTACCGTTTGATTGTTTGTCTCTTTTTTGTCCAAAACTGATTTTAAGGTGTTAGAAGATTTATAGAATTTTCCTTTGATATTCACGCCGTGTTTGGCAGGGGCTAAGGTAATGTTTTGAATGCCCATAGATGGGTATCTTATAATTACAGCTGGATACATATCAATGTTTTGTACAACTATAAAGGTATCGGTAAATGTGCGCTTACCCACCTTGTACTGAATTTGAGTTACACCTACTACAGTTAATTCATTATTTCCAATACCAGAAAGTCATACTCCGGACTTCTCAATAGGGAAGTTCGAAAACAACATGTGATGAGTCCGCAAATCCATGATATTACTTGGACTACCAGAATAAAAAAACAGTGTGAAAGGTCGGTGCTCTAAATTTATGGCAATCAATGTAGGACGTAATTCATCTTTACTGATAATGGCATGTTTACGGTGAAAGTCTACGGGAACCTGCACTGGTTTTTGGAATCGGTTGTGTGGTTCATAGGAAAATTCTGGGTCTCGCATAGTTCTTGTAGGTAATTAAATTTGTTATTTGATTCAAAAGATGTTGATACGAATGACCCAACATCACTCTCTCCCCCGCTGGAGTTTATTACGTGGTATTTGGTTTGCTTTGCACACTCAAAAAATTCGACTGACTCTGTGAGTTTGGGTTCAACGGCCCGGGAACAGAATTTCCTGAAGCATGATTTGTTTGTTTCTGATTTTGAACAGCATTACTGTTTACCTGTTTCTTTTTATAATAATGAGGATTCTTCTTCTTATTATCATTGGCAACATTTTGTGTGGTTTTAGCATTGTGTTGCTGTTGGTTACGTGAGAAGCAACGATTGTAAGAATGACTGGAGCTGTTATGAATTGAACAATAACGCGTTCGACAGTCTCCAATCATATGCCCTGCTCGCTTACAATTAAAACAAGTTACCCCTGCTGCGTTATTATTGACAATATTTACTTGCTGTGGTTTACTTTCATTTTTTGCAAAAACTTGAGTAAGCAAGGGGTCCAGATCTGTGCACTTAGACATATGTTTCTTAATTTGTTTATATATGTCTAGCTCCGTACTGTCGGGTGATAACTTCTTGTCAAAACAGCGTACCAAGGCTTCCGGCAACATAATTGTCAAGCAGGTTAGATATGTGAGCCTGATAAAATCTTTTACGTAACCCAAGTGGAAGTAAGCAAACTATCCTGATATTCATTCAGCCGGTCAGCAATTAGTGCCGCCCTCTCTACAACGTTAAGTTGAGTCATAGAGGCCAGATTAAGGATGTTCCTCAAAGCTAAAACTACATCCAAGGCTTCTTCCCTGCCATATATGGCCCGTAATCTAATTTTAAATTCATCCTATGTGTCCGCCTTTTGGAAAGAGACTCCTCTCAGGTATGAACCTGCATCTCCTTTAGAAAAGTCAATGAACCTTTTAGCCTCCTGTAATTGTAAGGATGGGTCAGTGATGCATTTTGCTTTTAAATGAGCATCTACTGACGAGACCCAAGATTTGACGCTTTGAGGCAAGAACCCATTGACCCGGCCTTGAAAGGGAGCAATTGCAGACCTTGCACTGACCAAGGTAACTACTGCGTTACCAGGTGCAGGGTTACTGGGTGCAGAGGTGGCCATCGTGACTTTTGTTTTTTTCTTATCACTACGATTCCTAGCGATCCTTCGAAATATCTATATGAATACACTCGTCCACTGCGTAAACGCATATGCAATATAAGATAAGAAAAAATGTGATACAGATAATAACAGAGTCCCCAAACTGATAAGATTAAAAACAGATATGATAAGGATATTTCTGGAGAACTTCTGGAAGAAAAAAAAATTAGCAACTAAGATAAAAAGGCCTGCTGGGCGAGAATCCGAAGTTGAAGATAGATTCCTGCAAGAAAGGAAGATTAAGAATAACGTATAACTCACCCCCAGGAATAATGGACGATCGATCTTGTGTATGGAGAACACTCAAAGTCACACACCAGAATGAATAAAGAATTGTACTTAGCTTCGGTATATAAGAGGAAGATCTTGGTGTTTAGGTGATGTCACGGCCTTGGCTTCGATGTCGCTGTTCCGCAGTGACCTGAGTTCGCGTTCTGCTCGTTCGGTGTCTGTTTGTTGAATGATTCATTTCCCGTTGCTTTATTCACAGTGATCCGATGCTGCAGACACGTCCGGTTTGTTTCTTGAAGTGCTGGAGACGCTCAGTAGACGATGATACACCCCCTCGAATAATTATTAATGAGAGACGTTTCTTACGTTGCCATAAGAGGTTCGAAGTTGCTTGAAGATTCTCTCGCCTTCGTTGATTTCTGATATGTTACATTTTGTTTGTCTTCGGATGATGTGGAATAGTCCGAGTCTGGGCTGCCACCAATGTTGTGCTATGCCTTGTATAACGAGGCCCACTGTGAGGTTATTTACACCTGCGATGTTATACGCAAGTATCGTGGGGTATACTTCCCATCCTCGTCTGAGATTGCGATGATAATTTCTAAGTCAGTATCTTCTTTGGGTATGAAGGCGGAGATGTTTCAAACTCATGATGACAACAGGAACAATATATTTGCAAAACTACATGTCTTGAATAAGAAACAAGAAGGTGGTTAGGAGAACCTGATTCTAGGAGGGGAAGTAGAATTCTGAGATACAAATGCATTTACAAATCATAGGAGAGCACAGCTTAGCTCAGCATACATAACATACAGACAGACGAACATGTGAGAGGAAGTCACGTTGACGTCTGTGGGTTATAGGTCAATAGGTTCTAAGGCGAAAGCACTGTGACCTGTTTGACACAACAATAGATTTGATTATCACAGGAAAATGCAAACCGGGGTGTCGCTGATTCAATAAGCCATAACCTAGCTTGCATCCTGTTTATCAACCTTTATCACACTCCTTGCTATCTCAACAGTGACCCCTTAGGTCATTAGCTTATCTATATATGGAATATAAATCCCTTTGAATGTAACCCTTACATATATAACCATCTGGCACAACAGAAAACAAATGGGTAACTACCCTGGAACCAATGTGAAAATCCAAATACGCTGTCCCAAGAATACCGAGAACATGTTGAGTAACTCCAAAGTTTCTATGATTTTCTTCTGTGCTATACATACTTCACTACCAGTATCAATTAAGGTACAACACATTACATTGTTAATCATCAAATTGATAGGAGACCTGACACTTGGGCTTAGTCATTCATTCTTAACCTGCCCTGGACACTTTGCTGAACTTCTCTTACAATTTGGTTTGTGACAATCAAAACAGACACCTCCTGGAGGGTTACGTGGACATTCAAAAAGTTTGTGATCTCCGACCTTACAGTAAGCACAATACTGATTGTTTTCTTTACTCTTACTATACTTCTTTAATTTGCTAGACAAATAAAAAAATTTGCTTATTCAGATCTTGCAATTCTGTGGTTGTATTTGCATTACTATTTACTACAGGATGTAGTTGGGAATTGCAATGATTAACAGGAAAATCTCAACATTGGGTAACAACTCCATTTATGGTAGATGGGTGATACTCATATTCCACAAATTCAATGAATCTTTCTAAAGGTATCCTATCATCCAGGAAATCCTTGATCTTTCTTGGGATGTACTGCCAAGTCCCCTATACAGTTTCTTTTTCACAATACTGTCAGCTTTGGGAAGGGAATCCTTAGGAAATTTCATTTCAAAAGCAGACAATTTACATTTCATTCTGTTAACCAGTGCTCTAGGGGCTTCGTCTATACTGTAACGTTCCATTTCAATTTCCTGCCAAGCCTGTGTAATATTGGCTGAACAAGCAAAGTGGTGATTCAGTACGTCCTTAAACTGACTCCAAGATATGTTATTTCCCCTTTTAACCATTTCGGCAGTTAATAGAGTTGCAATTTCTTGTTCCACTCTGGTAAGTGCTAATTGGATTCTATCAGTAACTGCAGAAATACAGAATTCTACTTGACTAAAAAATCTAGCAAGTCTGTTACCAGTTCCAACATCTTGTAATTCTGACAATTTCAACATCAAAATATCTTTAGGTTTTAATACAAATCCCTTAAAAAGATTATCAACAGGGTTATTCAGGTTATCTACTTGAACAAAGGGGTTATTGACTGAGCTACTTCCCTGAAATGGATTACTAGGTAGTACTGGCTGTGTATTATTTGATAAATTGTGTCAATGGTGAACCTGGGTTATTGTGGGGTGTCATTGTTATGTCTGCTCTGTCTAATGTGACAAATGGGTTAATGTCTGAACTATTAGCCTTGTTAGAATTGGATGGTGCGGAAGTGACAGGTACAGAGTTTGATAAATTAGCTATACCCCTTTTCATGTCAATGAGCTGGTCACACAACTGTTGCATTTGACAACCCTGAGTGTCCATGGCAGACAACAAATCATCATAAAAGTCTTTTCTCTATACATCACCCTCCATTTTGCAGGCTATGTTATACAAGGAGCACAGGTAAAAAAATCAACATGGAATACAATACAATAGGCTAACAGAACCTTAGCGAGAGTGACATAGGCCTACTCACAAAAGGTTTGGCTATAATACCTGAAAATAAGTATAGACCTAAGGGTTTCATGACCAACTTTAGGACGTGAGGTTGGATATACCTATCTATAACAGATAAATACATCCAAATACATCCTACACTGCTGTCGCCATATGTAATGTATGAATATTAAATTATAATATTTGTTATTACTCGTGCATTTACTATACTGCATTTGTATATGGTATTGATGTGTCAAATGTCCTGACTTAAACATTTGGAGGCTACCATACATTTTAGGACAATTAACTCAGACTAGCCTATACATAACAATTCAAGCCATAGGCTAATATAAAGGTACCTCATAGGCCTAGGCTACTATAATTCTTGGCCTATTCTTAGCTGGAACAGGTACTTGACGTCAGAGATGGTCGAATCTTCATTGTTGTAGTTAGGGTTGAGAGAAAGGCTGGTTCCCTGGGGTGGGTGGGGGGTGGGAGGTTAATATATCTTCTTAACAGTAAATGGATACATTGTAAAGGCAGCTAATTCCTAGTTGTATTCCTTGAATAACAGTTAAAACCAACACCGATTCTTACACTGGTTCTTACATCTGACTCCTTTACTGGTTCCCTGCAATACAAACCGTTCATTTAGGATGGCAATCATGAGCCAAAGAGCATGCAGTCATGCCTAACTTAACACGGTTGGAAGTTAACTCTAGAGTTGACATTTTCATAAATATAAGGAAGACTAATTCACATCTTAGCCTACAGTTGGTGGTACAATTGCAACCACATGCAAACTCAACATATTGCAACTTAGGTAACAGTACCATCACAATTCTTGGTAATTGGCAGTTATGTCAAACTAAAAGTATAAAGGAACACTACCAAGTGTTATGGCAACTTAAACATTATAAACTAAGAAAAGTGCATAACTTTTACAAGGGAGAAAAATGTCATTTCAAATGAATATAAGTGTAAATACATTCGTTTCCTCTCAGCGTTGTCATACTCGTCTAGAACAGAGCAATTTGAACTTATGCAACTGCCACATACTTACATACTTACACTCGATTATAGACAATCTCAACTTCGAGTGGCTAACTTAACATCTTGATAAGATGAAAACC